>NW_022900936.1:18463846-18473640 GCF_012274545.1 Fukomys damarensis
CCCCTCCTGGGCTGGGAGTGCCTGCCCTCAGATGCCAACTTAAAGGCCCCTCCTGTGGGCCTTTAAGGATAGAGGACTATCCTTGCACATCTCAACACTCATTAGAGCCAAGAGAGAGAGAGAGAGAGAGTGTGTGTGCATATGTGTGTGTGTGTGTGTGTGTGTGTGTGTGTGTGCCTCTGCAGCTCATTATTTTATCACTAATTTAAAGGGCCAACTTATTGTAGAGGTTGACTGTGTACATACTTTGCTGCCTCTGTGATTGACTCCATGATTTGCTTCTATATGGTTTGTCACCTTAGCCTCTCCACACCCCAACCAGCTGTCAAAGTGTTTGCTAAATTCGATTTGCAACAACAAATTCCTAAACTCTATTTGTAACACAATGAGGGTTACATTTCAGTTGTTGACTTCTAAGTGAAAGTGACCACGGAATGAGCCTACGGTTATTTCAACTTTAGTGTATGTGCTGCCAAGGCTTTATCTCCACATCACTATGACAATGCCTTCCTTTTGGAGCACGGCACTGTCATTCACTCTCTCAACCTGAGTATGCAGTAATGGGCATATGATTGTGATAATGGAGAGATAGGGGCTCTGTGTTCCTGTCAAATTTTTGGAATCCATAAGGATTTTGCAAGCCCAGCACAGCCCTTTGTTTTGTTTTGTTTGCTTTTGTTGTTATTGTACAAGTCATTATATTTGCTACAACATTGCTACTGCAAATTTGGCTTCCATATGTATTTTTCCCTTCCTTTTTTTCATGTACCATGAAGATAACTGACTATGACAGACACAAATGGACAAAATAATCAATTCGCATAATTAAATAATCAGCAGCTGAGATATATGATGTGCAGCTTCAAGTTGCAGTCTAACTTCCTGAGGTTGGTACAGACAGTTACATATTTTGTGAATTTTAAAATTTATCTTGAGCAAAGGCCTTCCAAATCTAGCCTATGTTCTTCTTCATTACCCATGCCAATTCCCGCAGAACGGTCTCATCTTTTCTCAAAACTTATCTTAAGGAACTCTCAACGTTGCTTCCTTTGGAACCATATGTTCCCACTACATTTATTTTTATCACTTAGGAGGAAAAAAGCTTGCAATACAATTCTAAAAATATCTACTCCTTATTTTAGATAATCTCTCCAGCCTTTTTTGGTCTTATTTCTCAAAGTGCTGTCTCCTAATTTTCAAACAATTATTTTCAACGTTGTGAATTCTCCTTAAATCTGTGATCCTTTCCCCAACCTTATCCTTATCAAGTGAGCTCATCTACCTCATAGGGGGAGAGAAACAATAATTTATCAGGAGACAGATCCCATATTTTATATGGGCTCTCCCTTGATCAGTTTTTTTCCCTGTTAGAAATCATCATTTTCCCCTGAGCGCCAGAAAGTTCACTTTTCTATACACACTCTCCATTCTTTGTTTTCTACATAGATTTTAAGAAAAAAAATATATTCTCTCTTCTCTGTATGTTTGATATATCATTCAAAAATGCCACTTTTTATTTTTATTTTTATTTTTTTGAAACATGATCTAGTGATGAAGTCCAGGCTGGCCTTGAACTCATGATGATCATTCTGCCTTACTTCTTTAGTGCTGAGCTTAAAACACTTAAGCTTTATGCATTTTGAATCTTTTTACTTTAGGAGAAAAACTAAATATGCAATATGATGAACAAATTGAAAGTCCATTTCTAGAAAAGCAGTCACTGCTTTCCCAGGCCAAGCAAGAGGGCCTTGTGTTAAAGAGTATATTCTCACTCATTTTTAAGTCCTGAGAAATCATACTCTGTCTTCATAAATGTCCTCTGATATTGATCTTCTCAGATCAAAACTACTTGCCTAGTATTAAATTTAGAGAAACTATTTCAGGCTTTTATTATATCTGATCTTAAGTATAGTGTAGTTGTGGTGATCTCTTGCTCCTTAGAAATACTCTCCTTTGGCTTCCAAAAAAGTCATCCTCCTGGTCTTGTTTTTATACTTCTGGTTATTTTTCAGTACCATTTTATATTAGGCATGGATTTTTATTTTATACTTTCACATCCGGGGCCTTAGTATCCAGGCAGATTGTTACTCCTAGGACCATCCAGTCCCCAAAGTCAAGGACCCGTACTGTGAAGCAGGACTTCTGTACACCAAGTATCCAATGTAAAACTTTTATCCCTTGCCTACCCCCTTGATTGTGGTTTATACCCTCCGTCAATATTCTCTTTCTGTAATCACTCAAAACTGGGTACAGGTAAGTTGAAATAGACCCTGAAATCAGAGTCCATTGTATTTATTCAATCCAGTTATTCATAAACTTTGTTACAAACTCTCTCTCTCTTTCTCTCGCTCTCACTCTCTCCTCCCCCTCTCTCTTTTTCCCCAAAGAAACCTCAGCGAAGGCCCTTGGCCTCAGTTTTCTCCCACTTCCCTTATATCCGGACAAACCCGATTCTTCACAATATGTCCCTGTACAGCGCCATGTCTCTTCCAAATACTGTAATAAAACCTAGATTTTAAAGCCCTTTGGAAAAGTTTATTTCTCTATTTATCCCTAAATTACTAAGTAGTTGGACATCTGGTAGAAATGATTGAAAATTGTTAGTGATATATTTACTCATTGTAATGATTGGGGCATTGGAGTACCAACATTTTTGGGAGAAGTGGCTTGGGTATGTAGACATCTCGTACAGTATGCATACTGTTACCAAGGGAGCGCTTTTCTTCAGCCCAGTATAACTTTTGAATATTCTGTCTGGTGTATGTATCAGTAGTAAAACTATCTGATCTGTAGTATTTAAATGTTGTATATTTATGTGTACACTTATATGTACACATGATTTTTCATGAATATAGTTATGTAACAACTAAGGAAAATTATTTATCTCACAATATTTTTTCCATAGAAAATATATATAATTTATTGGATGGACTTAAAAATCAACAAAAATCAATTTCAGTAACTTCTTGAATACGGACTATGGGAATTTCCTACCGAAGAACAGCGCATCGAGCAGGCAACGACGTGAAAATTTAAGCTTTAGTTTTTAGAACAATATGCAAGTACTGAACAATTTAAGAGATACCACATAAGCAGTCCCACAGGATCCTGTTACATCTCTTCACATCCCCACCACACATTCTAAGGTTAAATAGAAGAAGTCATGTTTTAGCATTCAAAGTGCGAAATTCTAGCTACCATTACTCCATTATCATGACCTTAAAATTACTTTACATTTTTTGATGTAGTTTTACTTTTGAGTATCTCACAACTTTTTAAAGCGGTATTCAATCTAAAAAGTTATATTGCCAATGGCAACACTATTTATGGTGTATGAAAAGCAATGGCACACAGCTGTATTGATCTACATATGTAGATACTTGGTTCACCACCATGCTATGAAGAAAGGTAAACTCTGGGCTCTACATTAACAACTTCCTTATGTATAGACTTGCACTATCATTTGCATTTTGAGATACATTTCATAATGAACTGTTGTTCTTTTTTAAAATTATAGATAAAAATTCTACTTTGTCTTACCTTAGGCCCATGCATATATTTGATTAACTAGGTATTAATTTTATAGCTTTATAAGGCATTCCATTTATAATGTATACAGAAAATGGCCGTAGTGTCTGATCACATAAAGATTCTATCTCCAAAGTTCTGATTATCCCTGGGAGTTAGCTTAGAATTTATTCTCTTTCCTTTGTGTACATGTTTTTCAGACCATTGCACTCATATCTATCTAAACCACTGCTTTCCCAAAACTATTTATTGAGGGCTCATAGATATATTTGTCCTCTGCACAGACATTGCTCAGGGCCTACAAACTCTTTGCTCATTCGTCGCATCCTATCCCCCCCACACCTCGCTATGATTCACATCCAACATACGAGCAAAGGAAATGACTTCTTTTAATTCTACACAACTCCTAAGAGTATATCAGCCCCGTTTTGTTTTCATCTACTTTCTCTTCTTCTGTCAGAATATTTTTTTTAAGAAGAAAACTTGATCCCATTCTTATCACTGCTTCCCTTAACATAAAAGTAAATTTATAGGGCTTTCAAAAGTCCATTATGTCCCGATTCCTACTTAATTTCTTGCTCTTATATATTACTCCCTACTTTGGTTATAATATATAATGTATGCGATTGAACACAGTGCCTTTCTATTGGGCTACATCCACAACCCTTTTTACCTGCCTTTGTTGCCTTTTTTGCTATTCTAGACCTCTGTTGGTTCCAACTGAATTTTAGAGTTATCTTCTCTAATTCTGTGAGATGTGCTGTTGGTGTTTTCAATGGGGTTGCTTTAATTATATATTATAGCTTTGGAAGTGTACTTCTTCTTGTCCAAGAACAAGGAATAGTTTTCCATTTTCTGATATCTCTTTCAATCTCTTTTCACAGAAACGTATTTTTCAATGCAAAGATCTTTTAACTTTCATTACTTCTTTCATATAGAAAAATGCTATTTATTTTTTAAATTAATTGTATTGGTACATTTAAGGTATACAATATAATGAGTTTCCCAAAGAGTTAAAAGAATCCTACCACAGTGATGTATGTGCACCCATGTTCATAGCAGCACAGTTTGTGATAGTTAAATCTTGGAAGCAGTCCAACTGCCCTTCAATGGGAAACTAGATAGATAAAATGTGGTTTTTGATAAAATGCTGTTGATTTTTGAGCACTGACTTTGTATTCAGGCATGCTACTGAAGTGGGTTATTACATCTAGAAGTTGTTTGGTGGAGTTTTTGAAGTCTTCTATGTAGCGTATCATATCATCTGCATAAAATGATAATTTAACGTTTTCCCTTTCTATCTTTATTCATTTTCTCTTTCTTACATCTCTGGCTTATGTTTCCAGAACTGTAGTGAATAGCAGAGGTGATAGTGAACTCATTTTAAACTGAAAAGTTTTGGTTTTTGACCATTTAGTATGATGCTGGCTGTTGGTTTGTCATGTATGGTTTTTGTTAGATTGAGATAAATACCATTGATTCCAATTTTCATTAGGAAATTTTTTTTTTTTTTTGGCTCCAAGGATAGAACTCAGGTCCTCACACTTGCCAGGCAGGCAACAGAACCACTGAGCTAAATCCCTGGCTTCATTAGGATTTTTAATCACAAATAAGTGTTGAACTTTGCCAAATGCTTTTTGTGCGTCTTTTGAGATGATCATGTGGTTTCTGTCATTTATTGATTTGTTTACACTAAACCTTCCATGAATCACTGGGTTAAATGCTGCCTGGTCATGGTGTATGATTTTCTTGATGATTTGTTGCATTCTATTTGCCAATATCTTATAGAGGAATGTTGCATCTATATTCATTGGGGAGACCATCCTGTAGTTCTCTATTTTGATTGGATCCTTGTCAAGTTTTTGTACCAGGGTAATGCTTGCTTCCAGGAATGACTTTCAGAGTACTGTTTTCCTTTCAATTTCATTAAGGAGTTTGAGAAGTATTGGCATAAGGTCTTCCCGAAGATTCTTACAAAATTCAGAATTGAGTCCATCAGGGCCTGGGGTTTTCTTTGTTGGTAAGTATTTAATTACATCCTCAATTTCATTGACTGACAATGGTTTGTTTATTTTTTTTATCTTCTCGATTCAGCTTTGGTAATTCTGATGTATCTAGGAAATCATATGTATCTTCTGTGTTTTCCATCTTTTAAGAATACAGGTTCTTGATGATAATTCATGATCTTCTGGATTTCTTCAGGATTTGTTGTGATTTCACCCTTTTCATTGCTAATTGCTTAGATTTTAGTCTTTTTTCCTTTTTTGATAAGGTCAGTTAAAGGTTTGTCAATTCCATTTAATATTTCAGAGAAGCAATTCACTGATTCATTGATTTTTTTATTGTTTTCTTAATCTCCATTAAATTAATTTCTGTTCTAATATTTATAATTTCATTTCTTGTATGAGGTTCGGCCTTGACTAGCTCTTATTTTTCCAAAGTTTGTAGTTCAACATTAGGTTATTTGAGCTTGCTGTGTTTTTCTGAGTTGGGAATTACAGAGATAAATTTCACTTGTAGAACTACTTACATTGCATCCCATAAGTACTGGTATTGCTGTATTGGCATTATCATTTATTTGTAGAAATTATCTAATTTCTTCTTAAATTTCATCTGTGATCCATTAGTTATTCAGAAGTGTATTATCTAATTTCCATGAATTTAGGTGGTTTTTGTGGTTTGTTCTGCCATTGATTTCTAATTTCATTGCACTATGATCAGATGATATGAATAGGATAATGTTAACTCCTTTGCATGTATTTAAGCATGTTCTGTCAGCTACTTTGTCATCTGTTTTGAAGAACTTCCCATGTACAGTTTAGAAGAATGTGCATTTTGATGTTCTGGGGTAGAACATGCACTCTATAGACAACTTTTAAGTCCATTTTTCCACTGCTGTGGTTCAGATCTGATATGTATTTATTGATATTCTGTCTAGTTGAGCTGTCTATTTGTGACAATGAGATGTTGAGCTTCCTCCATTACAATTGTTTTAGTGATTATTTGATCTTTTGTGTCCTTCAATATTTCTTTTATATAGCTGAGTGTTCAATATTTGGTGCATATATATTTCTGATTATTTCTTTGTCTTGGAGGGTTCCCTTAACCAGTATATAGTGACCTTCTTTGTTACTCTTAATCAGTCTTGGCTTGAAATCCACTTTATCTGCAAATAAAATAGCTACCACTGCTTTTTTGAAGTGGGGTTCTGTCAAATGTTCTGTTTCACATCCTTTGATTTTAAGTCCATGAATTTCTTTTTCAGTTAGTTGTTTTCTTGTATACAGCATATTGCTGGATTTTTTTTTTTATTCATCCCTTCTGTAGTCTGTTTCTTCTGATTGGTGAATTGAGACCATTTATATTGATGATTGTAACTAGTATGGTTACCCTTTCATATTATTTTCCTGTTGGTAATTCCCATTCTTCTCTATTTAATTGCCTGCCTTACCTTTTGGATTTTTTTTCTACTGGGGTTCACAGAATTTTAGTCTTTCTTATCTTTCTCTTTCAGAATATTTTGGAGTGAGAGTTTGGTGGTCATGAATATCTTCAGATGTTCTTTGTCACAAAAGTATCTTATTTCTCTTTCAATTTTGAAAAATAGTTTATAAAATGGGGCCTGAATTACACCCATTGGGTTTAGCACACGTGAAGACACTGGTGACATTTTGTAAAATAGCCTTTGGAGACTACTGAAAAGACCAGTTCTAGGATGGCTTTTCTGAAGACACATTTACAAGGTGACATTAATCACACTGCATCAACAATTTATTGCCTTGCCTTTAGTATCATTACGTATTTAAGTAAATGATGTATCAGTCATGACTTAAGCTGACCTTTCAAATATAAAGGGCAAACTTGCCTGCCAAACTTACATGTAAGTCTGTTTTCTGATCATTAAAATCTTGAGATTTTTCATGTCCATCAGCTTTTTGTTATGTCTACCATTGTTTTATCCACTATACGGTGGTATAGTTCTATAGTCATTATTTGCATGTACTCTATGTCGTAAGACTTTTATTTTTCTGAAATCCTGACCATACAAAGCACAACTGTGGGTTAATTTTACCAGATGCAGCTTTACCTTCTATCCCAATATTCTGAAGGTTGCTGGAAAATTTATAATTCCATGAATGTCTTCCATTTCAAACTTATGATATTCAATTTAATTTTGTGCTTAAACTCCTATAGTATTACATCTCTTAGATGTTTTTCCCTTTTGTCTGGCTATTAAAATTAGTGGATGAATATTGGGCTCTTCATTTTTAAGAGGATGTTCTTATAGTGATTTAGAAGTAAAAATCAAGATTTTTAACATAACTGTCTAGTTAATTTACACACATGGGTCTCTATCTCTTTCCTTCATTTCACAAAGGGTAAACAATCCATTTTATTACTTAATGTAGGTGCTCTTTAATTCTCGTCATGGTTTGTGTGATGGTTTCATCTGCTTGTACTTCATAATACCACATTCCTTTAAATACAGTATATCCTCTGTCCCCCATATCTTCAACTGCTTCCTTTCCCTTCCTTTCCTTCCCTCTTTTCTTCCTTCTTTTTCCTATCCTTAATTCTTTCTTCTTTTTCTCTTCTTTTCTTTTCTCTGTTTCTTGCCAATGATTCAATATGATTTTGATTCCAATTACTCTCAGCTAGCAAAAGCAAGGGAGAAGTTATTTCTTCTGCTATGTACTGATTTTTTTTAATTTTTAAAATGATCTTATACTCAAATACATTCCTTAAGAAGTAGATTGATTGCTGTTACTACTTCTCCACTTGTGTTGCTGCCCTGGCATACTACATCTGAGAACTGGTCTTTTCAGTAGTCCCCAAAGGCTATTTTAGAAAAAGTCACCAGTGTCTTCACAGGTGCTAAACCGAATGGATGTAATTCAGGCCCCATTTTGCCCGGCATATACACAGCTTCCGATACTATTGATCAATACTTTGATTTCTTTTTCTCAATGATGGGGATTGAAACGTTTTGCATGGAATTACATTCCTAGTTCTGTTTTATTTTCTTGTTTTGAAAATATATGGCTAAGTTACACAGGCCGAGTTTGAACTTTTGATCCTCTTGCTTCAGCTTTCCAGAGGTCTACCAGGACAGGTCTCTGCCACTATACCCATCAGTTTTTTTTGTTTTGTTTTGTTTTGTTTTTCCTCCAAAAGCACTTTTCCTTGGTTTTCCCTATATGGTCCTTAGGAGGTCTCTTTAAATCTCTGTCCATGAGACACTTTATAAATCTATTCTCTAAGTGCAGTTGATGAGTTACACAGTTAAGTCTTCTTCTCTTCCTCGTGTTATAAACTGCTTGTGTCTTGTCCTTCATATTGTATCTTATAATACATGCCAAGTAATCATGTGTCTGTTTTTCTACCATTAGCTTTGTTTTTCAGTTCCAAATCACCTACCTATTGTACATCTATCTATTCCACAGAGTCCGTAAGCTGAATCTATCTTCCATGCTACTTCCCCAACTTTATGCTGTCCTGTGAATTCTGAATATTGGTGAAGGTCATTGAAAATCTTCCTGTGTGCCTCTCACACTAGCTATGGTCATCTGTTTTTTATATTTTCATTTCTTCTATTCCAGAAAAATTTCTATATCTATTAGTTTCTGATTCTTACCCCCACAGTGGTCCTTTTCTTTCCTGGTTTAGACTCTATCATCAATCAAATGGAAATGTTGCCACAGTCACTTTCATTTTATGCTGATGTCTTCTTCCCAACTCTATTCCAGATATGCATGACTAACATTTCTAGCAGTCAAGATTAATCACATCATTTTTATCCTTAAAAGTATATAATGATATATAGTTATCAACTGAATATGAAATAAAATGTTATTTGAATCATGCATGTCATGACTTGCAAAGCATATCTTTATTTTGTTCATAGTGAGCCAAACTCCAACATGCCACTCCTTTTCATCACTCTCTTTGATCAAGCTATGCCAAGGACAAGCTGTTTTCCTGCTTACTCACTTCCCTTCCCTAAGGTTTGTCAGCTAATTTCATTGTCTTTTTTTTCCTAGTCCACCTAATAGAGTCATACTCATTTTTTTGGTTTCAGCGGGAGAATATATGAAATCTTCCCTGATTTCATGGAGTCATCTGTGATGGTCTAGTAATTCCAGGTGCAATTTGATTTTTCCAGGTATTACCACTTGCTGCAGAGCAATTTGTCCATTGAGAGACAAAAACAACTAATTTAAGTGCCAAACAATATAGTGTGTGTGTGTATACACACACGTATATAT
>NW_022900936.1:18473977-18499858 GCF_012274545.1 Fukomys damarensis
ATATATATATATATATATGGAGTTCCTTTTTCATTATCACAATGAATTCTTGAAGAATTAATTATGATTGTTTTAATTATCTCAATTAAAACTAATGGTTTTCAAACACTTTTTTGTTTGTGTATAGTAAATCACAGTGTCTCATTCATACTGGCTGCAAGTTACCACCTTGCAATAGATATACCGATTCTTTCACTTTCAACTAAAAGTTACATAATAAGGACTGTCTTTGACAGACTAGGAAAAAAGTACCAGTTTACATATCACCACCATCAGAAATTTGAAGTTGAATTTTAGTTATTACAGTTCTTCTAAGTCCTCTGCCCATCTGTAAGAATTCTCCTGCAGAATGCCTTATCTAGTTCCTTGTCTTTCCCACGCGTTTCTTTCCCATGGTTTCCTATTCTGGTGTTCCTACTGTTGAGTGATTGTTACTATCTTATACAGAACAATTAAGATGAGGTTTGTTTCAAATCCTTTCCCAACTCTGTACTCAGTGCTTCTTGTTGCATACCTCAAGATTTCAAAATCTTTTCAATAAAAAATATTATGTTTTCTTAAAATGGGTTCTTGCAACATAATTAATCAACTTTCCATTGTCTATGTTCAAAATTTGAGAATGTTAAAAAAGATTTAAATTTTAATATTTTTAGTATCAGTTAAAAAGTCAATAGGTAAGAGCTATATAATTCCATATATATAGTTTGTGTTATTATTATTCATTTGTCACATACATTAATATATTACTAATTTTGTACTCGCATGTCACAATGCCTAGAATTCTTTGGTTGATTTCAGATATGTTTAATAACATCGGTAATAATAAAGACAAAATAATGATCAGGACAGAATAATACTGACAAGGACAATAAAAGCAACAGTTTCACGAGACTCTAATAATGATATGTGAAATAAGGATATTTTTCACTTTTAATGATACTACTTGCATATTTATCCTTTTGAGGTTCTAAAATAATTTTTAAAAAGCTAGAGTGATTTCTGGTCCAGATTAGGTGGCTTAGGTCTGCTTTGTCCCGATCCTCCCCACTATGCATAACTATAAACACTACAGCTAATATACGAGGCATCCGAAAGTGAACTCTGAAAGATAGGTAAAGGTTGGGATCCCAGGAACAAAGGCACAACACGGAAGCTATGGTTTATCAAACCTCAGCCAACAAAGCAAAGAAACCAGGTCAGTGCTTCCATATCCCCAGCCAGGCAAGAGAAAGCAGCAAAGATAGATATGTTTCCTTCTTCAGACTGAACAGGAGTCTCTGAGTAGGACAGTGGCATCAGGGAAACCCAGCAGCTCCAGAAAAATAAACTGACAGTGCCCCCAGTAAACATGGACATTAATAATCTTTCTTGATAGAATCAAGATTATTTCTCTCTCTTTCTACACCCCCAAGTCTTTATTTAGAGGGAGGGGGTTTCCTTAATAAATCAAAAATTCAGATATTAATTTAGGAGTTACATTTCAATTTGTCATAAGAAAAGTAGCAAAGAAAACACATCATTTAGCTGCTCAGAATTCAAATCCACATTTCCTCAGAAAACTTCATCAGAATACACTTAAGAGGCATTAGATGAGGATGTAGTCTTCACTGCTGTCCCACGCCACCTCAGGTCTCTGTTAGTGAAAGCTCCAAGAGGTTCACCATCACTGATCTATAACTGTGTGCCTCTCTCAACAGCTTTGCTGTCAACTGCTACAGAACAGAGCTTCTATCAGAATTTAGAAGGCACTTCCACATCTTATATATATTTTTTGTGAACAACATATACAGTGATCATATAGTTCATTTGCATAAGAAATCCTTGTGTAGATTTATTTTCCAGCCTGTTTCATTTGTGAATTAGTAACTGACTGCTAGATCCAGGAACTACTTAAACTTGAAATGTTCTTTGAACAAAATGTTTATATCTCTCTAAAAATCCATAATCTGAAACACTAATCTCTGCTATGATGTCATTAGTATTTTGGGTCCTCCTTAAGGTAATTAGGTAATGAATGTGGAGTCCCCTTGTTAGTGTTTCATGAGGTTAGGAAGAGAGCTATCCAGCTGTGTCCCCCTTAGCTATATAAGAATACAATGGAAAGACAAATCAAGAAGAGAGCATTCACTAGAGACTGGATCTACCCTTTCCTTAGTCTTGAATTCTCAGCCTCCAGGACTGTGGCAATCCAATGTTTGTTGCTCAAGTCAACTACTTGAGGTATATTGTTATAATATACAGAAATATGAAAATGTGTATTGGTTGGATCTTTAAAATTCAGGATTTCCATTAATACCAAGCATACGTCTTAGAGTAGTGTACTCTGTCAATTAAAACTTTTCTTGTAATGGGTCAGAAATTATAATTTAATATTTTACCATTTTGAGAAGTATTAAATTGAAAAGAAAAAGAAGAGAATTATGTAATAAGATGCTTTAAGAAAGTGAATTAGATCATTATTGTAATTTGAAAAAAGAAATATCAGCAAGTTGGTTCATTAAATTGAAATAGTGAAATAAGTGGTTAGGAGAGGCCTAATTTTCGTTGATTTCAGGAAAAGATACATAAGGGATATGCTAGAGGAATAACAGATAAATAATTTTAAAATATTTTTAAAATTCTCAAAAATAAATGAATTATGTAAAGGTGAAAGATCCCAGTAATGAATGCAACTGTACTGTGTACCTAGAATGTACCAATAAACTCAATAAAAAGAAACAAAAGATTATGGAGAAAATAGTACTTATAGTCTACTTTGGCTTCTTAGCTGGTATAAGCCCTGTTTGAAAACTCATTTGGAAAAATGATTAAGGAATTCATAATTTTACTATGGAGCTGAGGTTGACTAATAAAATTCAAGGCATCCAGTTAATTTGAATTTCCAATAAATAATACATGAAATATACATACAGATATAGATGAATTCAAGTGGAAGGTATACTTGATAGTTACTGTAAATCTTTTTGTATATCACAAAACAAATTTCAAAGCATAAAGAATGATAGTAATATGGAAAAGTATGGGAAGGTTTCTTCATTGTTTAGCAAGAGACTTAAATAATGTTCATTAGTAGAAAACTAAAATGAATATTTGTTTTGATATATTACCTTAAATTGGAATAAAAAATAGATTCATAAAGGGAAGAAAGAATAATAGATGGTTTTCATCCATTTGAAAAATATAGACATTTGTATTAGACAAGAAGGCCTTACAAAGAGAACAAAAGCTTATATATATATATTTATATATATGTATATATATGTATATACAGATATACATAGTTGTATACATAGTTATATCTGTGTGTGTGTGTGTATATATATGTATATACATATATATACACACACAGAGATATACATAGTTGTATCTGTATATCTGCATATATAAGTATGTACATCTCTCTCTTTGGTTCCACTATTGGTATCTTTATAAAAATGTGTTATCATTGATTTCAAATATTTCTCTAGAGGAAATGGTCAGATATGTTATCTATAAGATAAACTTTGAAAACCCATCAGCATAAAATATTTATAAAATAGAAATTAAATACATGCTCTGGAAAGCTTGTCTTTATGATTATTTAAATAAATTAAGGTTAGGAAGATAAAGAAGACCAGTTGATAAAAATATCAGATTCTTTTGAAGATGGAGAGCAAAAGAAATTGAGCACCAAAATAGAAGCAAAATGAAAATGAGGAGAAATCAGGACATAAGATAAAGAGTAAGTCAATGCTATGCTTACAAAAACCAGACATAGATTATGTGTCTATTCATTATCCTTTCACTAATCAAATAAAAACTATCATTACAAGCTGAAATATGCTTTGGAATACTGAAGAGTCTGCATATTATTTCAGGAGCTGGCAATGAGATGAGGAGAAATGATTTGTAAATGAGGAATTTTTGGAATCAGCAGATGATGCGGAATTTGTAGAAAAAAAAGATTGGTTCTGGAGGCAAGACAGTGTGGTATTTGTCATAGGCAACTTTTTCTTAATTAGCATGTTATATTTAATTTAATTATTTTTTGAATTCTTGCTCGTCGATCTTTTAGTGATTTTTTTCCGAATGGGGTATAGAATTTTCTCCATGTTTCTAAGTATCATCTAAGCTTTTGTCATTCAGTCTAGAACTCCAGTGAATGTGTTAATTCATTGTTCAGATAATATTTACAATGTTTCTATGATATGAGATACAGATGCTTTTCTTCATTTCATAGAGCTTTGAGATGACTAACAGAGATATTCACTAATCAAAGAGTCAAAGAAATATATAGAATTGTAACTGTGGTATTTGCTGCAATGTGCCATGAAGTAATATGAATAGAATTATCACTAGTATTTCCTATGGTACATTGAGGTTAACTAATAGGAAAATCTAAATTAATCTCACAATGTTGTCAGAATGCTTCACTGTGAATGTAACATTTGAGATGAATTCAGAGGATGAACATGAATTTCATTGGAAAATTCAGATAGAGGGCAGGTTTCAGAAAAAGACTACTGTACCAGAAAATAATGAGAAAACAGGAAATAAAAGCAGCAAATTGAAGAGAAGTTAATACAAGGAATTGTAAGGTATAAGAAGGAATTAGATTAATGAGGGATTAATTGGTAAGAAGGAAAAAGTTGTACAAAAATATAAGAATGAGATTTATACCTGCAGCTACTACCAGTACAACATAGACAGGGTTTGCAGGTGAGGTCTCCACTTCTTTCTTAGTGCTGAGAGTTAGACCTTGTTAAGGAGGGAGGATACAGCCTTGTTAGGGATGGCAGAGCTCAATCACTACTATGGTGAAACGTGTTAGACTTCTGCTTTCTAGTGGTCAAGATAGCTGTTCAGAAGAAGGCATTTCCTGGGAAGAATCTCTGTAGAACATAACCCTCAGCGAATGCACAGCTGATCTGCTGGCCCTGCTTGGGGTGTTTACTTACGGGATCTTCAGGAACTATGGACTGAGGAAGTCAGGTGTGCTGCACTGGGAAAGTAATACATTCACACTGCAGAGTCTGGAGGCTCAGGATGTTCCAGGTACAGGGTCCTTGCACAAGGATTATCTCAGACCGTGAATGAAGGTTTTTCTTCAGTCTTTTCAGGAACTTCCACTGACAAAGCTTAATACTGTGACTGCTGACTAAAGAAATACAGTCCACTGTACTTCATTCCTGAGGCTGAAACCGAGCACTAGATTTGGATCTAACCCCAAATACACTGATAACTGGACTAATGATTGTGTAGAGAGAGGACCAAGCCTAGTAAAACGATGCACATTTGAGGAAAAGGCTTAAGGTTTAGTAAATGCTATTTTCTTATTTAATTCAAATTTGAATGCATCAGTCTTTTTGATCTTACAGAAGGTGTTAATAAAGGAACCTGAATATAAATGGGAGTCAGAACGTTGGAGGCACACTCTGGGTCACATAACAAGTCTCTCTGAGACTTAGGTTCTCCATAAAATAAATAATCTGGAGTTGGTGATACTAAGGTCTTTATAATCAGTGATTCTTTAATTAATTCAAACAAATACTTAAATTATTATAAATAATATGCACTATACTGTTTTCAAAAGAATATGTGCAATATACAATGCCAGCAACATATCATTCCATTATATCACAGTTTATTTGGTTAAGCATTGGCCTTACTAAAAACTGGTGTGTGGTAATATATTCTGAAGAATATGTAGCGTAAGTCTAGTGCAAATACTTCACTGCTCTCCATGAACTCAGAATACAGTCTAAACTGTGTCCCAGAGTCAGAACTCTCACTGCAGAAGAGGAGGATGAATATACTCACAGGCACGGACTTGTATCTGATAATGAGGTTCAATAAATGTTTTAAGTCTCTATCATTGAAAAAGTAATAAATTGAGAATAATATTAAGCTCAGAAAATTATTTGAATTAACATGAAAAAGGACAACAAATAGCTTAGTTAAGTTAGAAATGTACTCCTAACATTAAGTAGCTACATTCTCAAGAAAAAACATGAGTTTTGCTTCTTCAATTTCATGATTTTTCAGACAGTGGCAACTTCTAGTGACAGGGCTTGTAAGATCTTGATTAGTATTCAAAAACATTGTCAATTTACAGGCTTATCCTTGATGATTCTTTTTAACATACCGAATTAGCAAGAAGATGATACATCTTAACATAATTTCAATATATTTTGCCTAATATAATTCTTCATGTGCACACACTGTTAGGAGTAGAGAGAATTAAGTTTAAAAAAGTCTTTATGCAAATCATGAATTTTTAAAAAACTCTATTCAATACAGCTCTTTCCAAATGTAGGATTTTTTGCTCCAACCTTGTTATTTCCTGGTTTTCAAATGACCTAGGAGAATGGTGCCAAAAGACCAAAATAAGCATGATTTTCTATGAATTTCTGGCTCATAAAGTACATTTGGACAGAAAACAAAAACATTTTCAATAGATTTTATGTCTAAATTGGTCGTGTATGAAGATGTGAATCCTTATATATTGAATCTTTTAGGGAAACAAAAATAAAGGGATTCTTTTTTGTATAATTAACCATATTTAACGCCAACTACCTTTTTCTAGAATAATTGCTTATGGTGTCAATTTAATTGACTTAAAGTTATCCTTTCCTTCTATGCTTTTGTTAAAGGTAACGTTGTAATTATGGGATAATACAAAATAATTTCCTGAAAACCCAGCTATATCTAGATTATGTGTCAATATTTGTGGGTTTCTGTGTTTCTGGTGTTACCTTTTGTTTTGTATTGAAAGATTTTCTGTCTATATAGAATGATTTTAATTTATATTTAAATAGATTAAAGTATTTGTTTTGAATTTAAATATATTAAGTAATTGTGAAATTTTAAGAACAATTACTATATGAATTTTTTGTTTGTCCTGTCAATTTTTCTCAAATGCTTTTATAGAGATGCTTATGTTCAGGATTTCAATAACGATGCATTTTTTGCTAGATTGTGTGCACGTAACATCATTTGTTCATTCTGTGTTCCTGAACTCAGGTCCTGACCACTTTGCTAGATGCAAGATATACAACAGAAGCTTAAACACACAAGGACACGTAGCTTCACTTAGAAGGACAGTATCGTACTCAGCCATTTGTTGTAGCAATGTAGGGGGTGTTGAAAAAATAGTACTTAGGTAAATTACAATTGTTATTTGGTTTGGGGTAAAATAAGATATTGAAAATTGAGATTAGATATTAGTGTATTATAAAATCTAATAATTCAGTAGCTCATACATTTTTTGAATGTGAGAGTAGTAGTGAAAACAGAGTCAGATCATGAAATTATTTTGACAAGCAAGAGAAGTGAGTTTAAGCTTCTAAAGTGAAGATTGGATGGAGTCAGTGTGAAGTGTCTATTCAAGGAAAAAGGAAAATAAATAATCATTTAACAGTAACTACAGAAATACAGAGGAGGAAAACAGTATTGGCTTAAAACCCTTGACAGTTTATTGACACCAAACTCAATACCACACAGTAGTGAGCCACTTTAATAATATGAGTCATAGTAAGTCATCCTGCAAAGAAAAGTCATTTTTGTCTTGCTTATATTGACAGATATATGGAAAAAAAATGATAGAAGCACAAAAGTGGAAAAGAGAGTAGTCTGACTATCATTTGGTGGAATTTCAGTTTGTTTGGGCACAAGCACCAGACGTGAAGAGAGATATTGACAAAGTGGAAGACATTCTGAGCTAAGGAGTCCAGAATTGTGAAAGGAGTTGACAGCGTGATGGATGAAGCCTCCTTCAAGGAATTGTGGATATTGAATCTGTGGAAGAGAAGACTCAAAGGGAAATTGAGAGCTCCTCTTAAAGAGACCAAGAGCTTTCATGTGCAAGAGGCCTTTGATTTGTTCCTTATGACCTGCAGTTTGAAACTGGAAAGAAAAAATGGAGACTCCAGGGAACATAATTTCAACTAAATGTAAAGAAGAATTTCTACCACTCTCGGCTGTCCAAACATACTCAAACTGCCTCTGGGGAGGCAGAACCTCAGGCTGTAATATTTTCTGCATCACTGAAAGTGTTCAGGCAGAGCCCGGACTAGCAGGCAGGCAGCTTGTTAAAAAGGGGATTCAATGTGAGATGGAAAACTGGACTAGTTGCCTGAAAGATCTCGCATTCCTTACTCAGTGAGAATCTATACAAACTATATTTCTATTCCTCTGGCTAGTGATCATGGCCATTTATCCATTTAACTACATTTCTTAAGTTGTGCAATCTTCAAAGCATTTTTGTCTGTTTAGATATTTAATTTAAAGCATTAAAATCTTTCTATTTAGCAAGGTTATAGGGGCTAAAAATTCATAGTTACATAAACAAATATTCATGTGTATATTCAAATATATCACAAGCATAATTTATTTAAAAAGGTAATGAATTTTAAGGATGCCTAGAGGTCAAAAAGTTCTGAGTTTAGCAACTATTAGTAAAAGTAAATACTGAAATGATTTTGATCTTAATGCAAAAATTCTTTATTTACAATCATAGAACCAAGTTTGCTGCAATATTAGTGATTGACTCTGCTTTATTTTTAAACCTTAGTACTTAGGGCCTGGGCTCCTAAAGTCTAGGACGGCTGCAGGCTGCGTTTGGGCCTGGAGGATGGCTTGGAGATGTCAGCACCACTGTGATTTCCATTGCCTTTGCATAGAGCTGCTGAGCCCTTCACGGTGAAGCAATCACCCTGCGTGTAGGTAAGGCCCATGTCTCTGTCATTCCCGGCAAATTCACCTGTCTGTACATACACATGCACATAGGTACGTGCATTCTTACCCTTACTTGTGAGGTATGCTCCATCTGACTCTTTAGATCTAAAACTTCCTACCTGTGGACTCAGTTATTTTAATGTTAATCAGTAGGCTTTAACTTAATTGGTTTAACTTAATCTTTCGGATGTGCCGAGGGTGGTTAGCAATTAATCATTATATTTTAGAAAGATGGTGCTGAGTTTCAATCACTTATTTTGTGCGGGGTATCAGGAATGGCTATGGTGACAGAATTCTCTTGTTAAGTATCAGTCTCATCTCTGAATACTGATTTGCTATGTTCCAACCTGTTCTTTCCTCATAGTCAGTTAAGCACAGGGTAACACTCAAAGCCTCTTGCAGGAAGCTAAAATTAAAAAGTTGATTCTCCTCATTTCCTTTATCTTTTTCCTACTTTTCACTACCTTCATTTCTTCTTTTCCTCTCTCCATCTGTTAGCATATATTAAAAATGGTTAGGTTTTTGCTGTAGGGGGTAGGTACATGTACCCATGGTGATAATTTGAACCTAAGATAAAATGTCCTTTTTTGAGACTATTTTCTCCTATGTTAGACACTGTTATGTTTATGTTTCTAATTTATAAATCTTGAGTCTTTAGTAGACATAAAAACTAAAATTAAAGGGAAGCCACACCTGGAAAATATCTAAGCACAAAAAGTCAGTTAACCTTGGAAGTGATATTAACCCAGTTTGATTCGCAAACACAAGCAAAACTTAACTTGGAGTATTTCACATTGAAGAAAAGTAAAAAAAACAGAATTTAGTTTAACCAGTCAGAAACTCCTAAGTCCTTACAGAATTAGGTAATTTCCTACCAGGTAGATGTATAACTATGACCAAGGAAACTGTTATATTTGTTTTTATTTAAACCTGTTTTGGCCTTAGATTTGCATTTACCCTTAGAAGCCTTTTCGTAGTCCTTCAGTTTGGGGTTTGTTGTTCTACAATTCTTGAAGTATTATTTGCTCAAACTCATTAAAATTTTAACTCAGTTTATATTTGTTTTAACAGTGGAAATATTTCATTTTCCTAACTCTAAGATTTAAAATGAAGGATTCTGCATTCAGAATTCTAAAGAGTGAAGCATGATATTTCTCTAACTGACTGGGGTGATTTTTTCTGTAAATGGATCTGTAAACATAAAATACACATCAAGCCTGACCCTATTTCAGTCAATTCATAAATCTAATTCTTATAACTTAGGAACAAAAAGGGTTCAGAATGACTAGAAACAATAGTATGAAAATAAAGCAAAACTAACACAGAAAAATAAATTCTGTTTCAGTTACTTTTCCATCTAAATGACTGCATGTAATTATTGCATGTGTAAGTCATGGGATATAAATCCTTTCTATAAATAGTCTCTGATTTTTCTGCAGCCCAATACAGCTTACTAAAAGCAAATAAAATGTATAATTTAGGAAATGGAATATAAGATTATTGCAAGAGTAATATGCACTTAAAATCTTCCAGTGGGCAAATTATACCAGTGCAGCCCAGGTAAAAATGGAATATTGTCTTTTATTATTTAGTCATGTAAATGTTTGCTTAAATTTTGCAAAGGAGCTCTGGAAACTAATGTCCAAAGGAAACAGGAACAAAAAGTGCATTCACTAAAGAACTCTCGAGCTCTTCAAAATGGGCTAACTTCTTCTTTTTCTTTCTGCTCTATGAAGCCTCCAAGCCTATTGGCCAGTGCCACCCACAAGGGGGTGGTTTTTCCAGCCAATCTGCTAGCCTACATGACAATCAGCCATAGGCACACCCATATCTCCACTTTACTAATCTGCTGAGCTTGTTTAATCCATTCAAACTAATGTATCTTTTTTAGGCCAATTTTAGATTCACAGTAAAAATGATTGAAAGGTTCAGAGGAGTTTCTGTGTATGACTCTGTCCCCATATGTGCACTGATTCCTCCACTATTAACAACCTTCCCTCAGAGTAATGCATTTGTTGCAAAGCGATAAACCTACAATGACACATCGTTATCCCTCAATGTCCATAGTTTACATGGGTGTCTTGGTGTACATTCCACGGGTTTGGATAAATGTTTACTGGAGTTTAACACTGAATCGTACAGAGTAGTTTTATTACTCTAATATACCCTTGTTCTATCTCTTTATTTCTGGATAATTTCTAACCTCAGCTAGCCCTTTTTAAAGCATAGTGCCCTCCATTAATAGACACTGAATGATCTGCGCCATGCTCTTGCAATTCTTAGCCTACATGACTATGAACAATGGGTTGCTGTTGTTTATAAATTATCCACTGTAGATGTTTTTAAGCAATCAGAGTGGATTAAAACGCTTATCGAGTATCTCTTTTAGCACTTATATAATGTAAAGGTTACAGAAATTTAATGAAGAAAACTTGTAATGTCTAGATAGGAAAAGGAGAAAATAATATAACATTCATCAAAAATATATCTGATTTTAGTATGCAGTATGAAGCTATCTGGACTCTTAAAAAATCTATATATACAAACATTTAGTCCTATACATAGAGACATATATTTTACGATAATGGAATTATGTGCTACATGTTGAAGTGGAAACACTTTTCCCCTACAATAATGCTATTTTTTTTGGTCTGACTTGCATCACTAATGTGTAACTAGTGCTATGTTTCTATATGCATTGAATAAAACTTTTTAAACAGTTTAAAATATTTACTTAAGGTAATGTGGCCGTTGCTTCGTATGACTCGTATTTTACATTGAAATGCTAGGGTTAAGAAGCCAAATGACAATTATTTAATTTTAGCATCATAGTAGGAGAAGAGAAAGCAAGCAACACACATGCACACAAACAAATGCACCACACAATTGTACACAATTTCCCATTAAAATTTATATATAAAGTTCAGAAGGATATTATTTGATTTTCTTAGGGCAATTTTGTGACCCAATTTAATAGTAGTTTGTTTTTTATTCATAGAAAATGACTATAATAATTCATTAAAATTCTTATCTCTGAATGTCCGTTTCACCATGTTTTATAACATAAATGAAGGTTCATTCTTAATTCTCTAGTTAGAGAATATTGTGTCATATATTGAGCTTTTTTATTAACAGTAAATCACTCAGAATTTTTCAACACTACCTCTAAAATTATGTCTCACATAGAGATCTCATTCTTTACAAAGGAAATTTTAGAAAAGCAAATCAGCATCTGGCTGACTACTTTCTCAGAATTTCTTAAAAATGTACTTGATTGTAACTTTAGATGAACTGGGCATTTAGCTCAGATGTTCTGCTTCCTGACTCGCAAGCACAAGGACCCGTGTTCGAACCCTAAAAACAAAAAACTAAAAACTAAAAACAAGAACTTTGGAGTTTTAAAAATTATTATTAATATCTGTACAGCTTCAACACAGATGTGAGACTGAGTGGATTAGGAGAGAGGAGTAGCGAGAACGATTTTGTCAGAAAACCTTTGGTGAAATACAAACACACACACACATGTACTCATGTGCAGTCATGTATATTTACGAATATGTTGTTTTTTATATAAATTATAACTTCATTTATTAATAAGGTATTTTAGAAATTTATTATGAAACACTTTTGAAAATACTGCAAACTCTTAGCATATAAAACAAAATGCAGTTTTCTCTTAGTGATAAAATAAATGAAAGAAAGACATATTGTAACAGATAATTCTCTATTCTTTTTCCACTCCAAAATGATGTATTTTATAAAAAAAGAATTCAGCATATGTAGGCAAAGCCCTTTGCCAGTATTTATGAAAACACTTTAAAATTACCTAGGCTAGTTCCTTATTTTCAATTTTTTTATAATGTTTCGGACAAGATAGCATATAATTTATATGAAGATCCAGCCATTCAGTCTGAGCAGATATGGACATAGTGATGGTAGTAAATAAGTCTTCATCAGTGTAAATCTGATGGTAGTAACACAGTAGGTTTATATTAAAGTTAAAGAAATAAGGAAACTGTGGGGAGGGTAGTATGCGTGAAAATTTCAGTTAAATAACACATTTCACATTTAAGTGAAATTAAGCCAATTTATAACTATTTACTGCATAAAAAGTGTTTTGCTGTGCTATGAGGTCAGAGAGGAAAAAGAAACATTTCACAAACTCAAAGTAAAGCAATCGGAAACTAGAAGCCCGGATGGATTGAGGTCATGCGAAATTGTACTGAAAGCCAGCTTTCTTTCAGTGGATCTAGAAACTAAGTTCCTATCTGAGTTAAGGTGGGAGACTCCATAAATTCCAAGAATACTATGCTTGCCTGGAGTCCTTGTTGACTGAGCTCTCATAGGCATCCTTTCCAGCGTATGAGCTGTGACTATGGTACTAGGCAAGTCTTCTTTCTGATTGCATCTCATTCTCCTGACTAGGTATGTTTTTGCCATGGGTTCTGCCTGTTATGAATAAGATAGGAATACCTGTCAGTTATCAAAGCTAGTCCTTTATGAGATTAATGAAGTTATGAGGTACAAAATCATCTTGAGCTTCACTTGCCCGGAATGACTAGGTTAGTTAAACCAGTTTTTCATACTGCCTTTCAATTCATCTATCTTTCCTTAGACCACAACTACAGTACAGTTTATGCATTTTAAAAAAAGCAAAACAAAACAAAAAACTAGGAAATAGGTGCTATAAGGTGATAAGATGAAAAGATCTCTTCAGTTAAATATTTAATGATAGAGCTTGACATAAATCTCTAGGAAATAGGGTGAGTGTCTAAGGGAGATTAATATTCTTGTTGTAATGTCCATGGTGCCTAAAATATATATACAAAGTCAATTTTAGGGAATTATCTTGAAACAAATTTTTATTATATTATTGGTGTAAATCTTTTTAATTAGAGTTGCATAGGATCCTTATTATCATTTTGCCATGGTAAATGTTCATTAGGGTGTTATAAAATCTTGAAATGGCTAAAGCAGTTGCAGTGACTTGAAAGGAAATCAATACACAGGACTGCTTTTTACACAATAGAAAAAGTATTTTAATACTTCATTTTCTATAAAGCCCCAAGTCTATCATGGAATTAAAAAAAAATGTAGCTTGAATTATTTAAGCTAATTTTTCGAATGGAAAGCGAAGCACACACACACACACACACACCCACGAAAATAACTCCACGGCAGGACCTCCATCTGTCTGAATGGTAAACAGTCACCACCTGGCTTCTGTATAAGATCATTGCTCCCACAGTAAATGTCACAATTTCCATTTCAAAACCATTTTCAGCTGTCTCATTCTGTAGCCTCAAAATAATAAATCACCTGTTATCATGGTCAAAATAAAACCCTAGCTTTGTGATAATGATTGGAGGACAATTACGCCAAGAAACAATCATGGTGGATTGGTTACCCTCCACTGCATTGTTTGTGTGTGACACAAAAATGAAAGGATGTTCTAAAATAGAGAATTAGCAGCATCTACTTCATATTCACATCCAAGATATGTTGATACTATTTCTACTGCTGCAACGGCAAATCAGAATCTGCAGTTACTATTACACTTACTTTCACTAGAAGATGGCCGGATTTAGGAAAGTGACTTTAAATTCCTATATTATTAAAGTATGCTGACTGATATCACTTAATCATTTTAGAATCACTTGTGTTTTCCAGATATACAATGGATGCTAAAATACTTTTTCCCACTCCATAAATTAATTTTGGAGAGCTGAAGAAATCATATACAATGAACAGTAAGATTAAAAAATAATTTTGGCATGTACGTTATATCTGATAGAAAATGATAAATACATAAAAATCTATATAATTATTTTGAAATGTCCAAAAACCTATGCTTGTAAGGTTGAACAGAAGCAATTACCTGACCTTCATTTATACCAGTTGCTGTTTCTGCATTTATGCTGTTTTCACCATGTGGATAAAAGTATCTCATCTATTACAAATTGTGCTGCTATAAGCATAGGTGCGCATATATCATTGTGATATGATTCTTTTAATTCTTTTGGAAAGATACCCAGCAGAGGGATGGCTGGGTCAAATGGAACCTCTAGTCCTAGCTCTTTGAGGTATCTCCATATTGATTTCCACAGTGGTTGCACCAGTCTGCACTCCCACCAACTATGGAGAAGGGTTCCTTTCTCCCCACAACCCCGCCAACATTTGTTATTGTGTGATTTCTTAATAGCAGCTGTGCTTTGTGGGGTGAGGTGGAATCTCAGTGTTATTTTCATCTGCATCTCTCAAATGACCAGTGATGTGGAACATTTTTTTCATATATTTACTTGCTACTTTTACTTCTTTGTCTGAGAAATGTCTGTTCATTTCAGATGCCCATTTTTGAATCAGGTCCTTATATTTTGGGGAGGGGCTGATTGGTTTGATTTCTTTATATATTCTAGATAATAGTTCTTTGTCTGAGGACCAGCTGGTCAAATTTTTTTCCCACATTGTAGGTTGTCTCTTAATTCTGTTGATGCCTTCTTTTGCAGTGCAAAAGCTTTTTAATATGATGAGATCCTAGTTGTTGATTCTTTCTGCTGTTTCCCATGCTACTGAAACAGCTCATTTGCCCATCAGTTGGAAACTGGATAAAGAAGATGTGTTTTTTCTATAAAATGGAATACTACTCAGCCATAAAGAATGAGAAATTATATTCATTCATAGGGAAATGTATACATGTTGAGGATATACTCTTAAGTGAAATAAGTCACACATGTGTAAATACTGAATAGTTTCTCTGGTATGAAAAACTATAATGATACATAAGATCCTAATGAGATAGTTGACAATGTGAAATAGGAAGAAGAGGGTTAAAAGTGTAGGGAAAGTGGGAAGGGTAGGGGAAAGGTAATAAGGGAAAGGAAAACAATGAGAGAAAATGAAACAATGGAAATAAAATGATTGTAAATGGGGAGGGGGGATGAAGGTAGGGAAGAAAAAATTTTTTTCAACTCCTAAAACAAAAAAATTTCTCATCTATTTGGAGCATAGTTTGTAATTGAGCTAAAATACCTCCAATCCTTCACAACATATGACAGCTTGGCATACAGAAAGTAGAAAAAGAATTCCTTATTTATTTTTGAAGCTGTTTTCTCCCTCTATCCATATTTTCCTTGTGTTTAATACTCAGTCACACATTATTATTCTTCATGAAATCCATAGAAGCTGGCCAAGAATTTGAATAGCGTAAAGAATGCCACAGATATTTTTACAAAGAAATGATTTCATTTTTAGAACAATTTTAGAATTGCAGGAAAAAATTGGGAAGACCCCATAGAGTACTCACATGTCCCTTGTCCAAACTCTCCTTTATAAAGTATATTTGTTAAAACTAAGGAACTAGTATTGGTATGTTATTTCAAATAAAACCCATATCTTATTCAGATTTACCTAGTTTTTGCATAATGTGATTTTCCTTCTGTGCCAGGATTCCCTCAAAGATACTGCATCCCCCCAGGTGACATGGCTCCTCTTGGCTGTGACAATCTACCTCTCCTTGTATTTGATGAGCTTGAGAGTTGAAGCAATGGTAGTGTGATAAACCATCCCTCGGGCACAGCTTGTCTGATGTTCTCTGATGCTCAGACTGCAGTTAAGGATTTGGAGAAGGAAGATCACGGAGTGCTGTTTTCATCATATAGGAACCAGGTAACATGCTTCCAATATAATGTATGATTGTTGCCTTGCACCCTGGTAACTTTAATGCAGCAGTCAGGTTTCTCAAGTGTGAAGCAAATGCATGGAAGTCATAGTGAACAGATAACACTTAAATAGCAGGACATCATATTCCTCCCTCATAGCACACTATGCGCATAGATTATTTAAAATTACATACCATGGGAGACTTACTTCATTTATTTATTCCCTTCTATTTAGTCAGTTTTTAATTATTTATTGAAAGCAGTACAAATGGGTATTTATTTTATAATTTGGGTTATAAGCCAATACCATATTATTAACAGTCTTCAAATTTCTCCAGTGTTGGCTACTGGGAGTTCTTTCAATTATCACCTGTCTTCTTAACCCTCCAATTCATTTGAAAGTTTTTTTCTGTGCGCTTTATTTGGGCTTTGTGTTTAGCACGTTCTTACTTTCAGAAACTACAGTGATTCTGGCTCAACTTGTATAGGAAAATAGTATTAAAAATCCATGATCTGGATGCTTGGTATACTCTACGGTAATAGTTCATTATCCATTTTGGACACTCACCTGGTAGGAAATATGAAATCTATGTGTATGTGAGTCACCCAACATGTAGCTGTACATATAGAGATCTCTCTTCAGTAACTTGTGTACCTATATTAATCTAAGCACAAATTTTTATTGTCTGAAACTGTAATCTATGAAACACAGATCATTCCAACCTCCTTTTTTGCAAAATCCCACTCCTACTTTCAGAAACCTAACTTGCACTACCTGCTACTCATTTTCTTAAATGTTCAATTCCTGAAAGTACGTATGTCAGTTTCAGAACTCTTTACCATATCCCAGTGGAAAATGTGAAATTAACATCTGCAGTTTGTTTTATTTTTCATTTTAAATACTGCTCTAGTTTTAAAAGTTACTTAGATAAGTACTATTTCTTCTTATCTACTATTGAGAGATAATTTCATGTAGTTTTAACATACTTGGACGATCTTATCTCAAATTATTTTCCTTCTTGGGATTGTCCCATATGTTAAATGAATTTCAAAACTTGAGTGTCTGTAATGCAAGCACCAGGGAAAGCTGAGGTAGGATGGGGGTGATTTTGAGCCTAGTTTAAGTAACTTAGTGATTTAGCAAGACTCTGAAAACAAAAACCATAAGAGATGGGTTGGAGATGTAGCTCATTGTGGAGACTGCACAGATTCAATCCCAGTACTGCAAAAATAAATGAATAAGTAAATAAATATGTAAAATTTATGCATTAAGAGTCACTGTAATTTAAAATTCTATGGATTTTGACAAAATTATAATGCCATATTCATCTTTGCCACATCTTAAAGAATAGTTTCAACACTGAAAATAGTCTAAATTTTACCTATTCAATTTATACACAATTCAATTTATACACATGATCCATTCAGGAAGGGGTAAGAAGATCATTTACCTATGTATATACGACATGACCCTTTCACTGTTTGCATATTTTGACCATTTTCAGAGTGTCATCCAATTAGAATCATATAT
The DNA here is from genome assembly GCF_012274545.1 of Fukomys damarensis. Taxonomy (NCBI): domain Eukaryota; kingdom Metazoa; phylum Chordata; class Mammalia; order Rodentia; family Bathyergidae; genus Fukomys; species Fukomys damarensis. The sequence continues at coordinate 18,491,882 of NW_022900936.1, forward strand.
AGCCTTTTCAGACTGATATCATTCACTAGTGATAGATATTTTAAATTTCATTCTAATGATAGTGATCCCTTACATGATATTTCACTATTTTCAAGAACAAATGCTTTAATTACAAACAGAGATTATCAAATTAAACAAAAGTCAGACTTATCTATATGCTGTCCATCGTAGCTGATATACATTAGTTTTTATTGGTAGATGTTTGCAACACATAATGATTATATTCCTCATAGGGTATTGATACAAGTACATAAAACATCTGAATGTTTTTCTGCCCTCTTTTGCTTTTGCCTAAAATATTTCTTTATGTGTGTAACAGTTTTATGATCCATTTACATATGCAAAGAATGCCATGTCTATTTGTTCCAGGCTTTAACAATAACAGACAAAGTAATTATAAACACTTAGTGAGACTCTTTCGGTTTTTAATGAGTTTTCAAATTTTACTGGAGACCAAAGATGGTTGACAAAATAAATGTAAAACAAATAAACAAATAAAGCTTCCAGGGTGTCTTGAATGATAACTGCATTTTGGGGCATTCTAACCAAAACTGAATGATTATTTCCGTAGCTCTGTATTCTCATCAGCTTTTGATATTGTGAAATTTTTGTGTTTTGTGTTTGGATTTTCACGTTATAATAGGTGTGCAGTGGGATTTCAATGTTCTGATTGGTCTTTCTTATTGAGAAGTAATATTGAGCATCTTAGCTCTGCTTATTTTTTTACATTTTTTCACACTTAAATATCTTGTTTGTTGAGATGTCTTTTCCTATGTTGGCCTATTTTTAATTTTTAATTTTCTTGCTCATAATATATTGAGTTTTATAAATTTCGGAAAACATCTTTTATTAGATATATATTCTTCATATAGTTTCTTAAGTTCATGGCTTATATTTCATTTCTTTTAGTAGTGTCTTTAACAAAACAGAAAATTGTAATTTCAGTAACATTCTGTTTTTCAGTTTTTAATTTCATGAAATGGCTTTGTTATAAACTCTTGTATCTAAAAACTAAACATCAAGTGCAAAAATTCCTCCCTTACTATTTTTCTCTTACTATTTTTAGAAGATACTCTTTGCAGTTTTGCTTGCTGTTTTGAGCATCTAAGTCCTACAGAGCTGGGTCAGTTCTACTTCACAGGAGATTCTTCTAATATGCTATCTTTTCTTGAGTTTAGCTACAACATCTTTAGAGCTGTTAAATTAAGGAATAGGTCAGGCCCTCCACCTGTACGCTTAGGTACTGTTCCTGGATTGAATGGAACCTGGGAGGCTTCATCACTAGGCATTTTCATAGTGACCTTAACCCTGCTTAGCTAACTACATAAATTTCAGAGTGAGGAGGGCCAAGCGTTGATTTAAAGAAACTCTATCCTGAAGTCGTCGTTTCCCTTTCAGTATCTGTTTTTATCTATGCTCTGTGCTGATTCGTGTTGGAAGAAGTTGGAAGCTCTCTGTTAGTCCTTTCTTCTCTGATATGTAGCATCAAGGGTAGATGAAGGAAAGATAAAAGTACGGGGCTTCCTTTATGGGCTCTCCTTGTATACACCAAGGAATCATTTCTTAGCAGTTCCTGAGGAAGTTTAATGCCCCGATTTCCTTCACACTAAAGAGCTGCTACTGCAGATGTTTCGATGTGGATCTCCTGTGCTCTTTTACTAGGAAACAAAGTTGGACCTACCTGAAGTCCCTGGCCTGCTGCCCCTGCCACTGAACATCATATAATTTTGCTAGCTTTCAGAACAGTCTTTCCACACTCTCCGAGAAGTAGCATGAACCTCCAAAATATACTAGCCCACAAATGCATCTGCTTAAGGAGGAAAATTGTTCCACTCAGATCTAGCAGCAACTACAAGCCTTAGAAATCCTTTCTCAGGTTCTTATACCTTCCTCAGAGAACAGCCTCCAGAGGGTGACAGTAGACATTTTTCTGTTGCTGGTTTATATATATTTTTTTACAGTATGTGCACTCCAAAGCTTTCTCCCAGGAGTCTGCCTTTGAGCCACTGTGTCCCCATGTCACCATAGAGACTGGCTATGAGGGGGCCCTACCTTATGTATGAGTCTCCTAAGCAATTCCACAGGATACAAATATGTCTTCATAACTTCCAAGACACCCCATTTCACCCTAGCACCTATAGCTAAGACTCTCAATAGGATCATCCTTGAATCCTAAAACTGATAGTTCTTGCACTTTGTGTTTGCTCTTCTTTAACCAAGAGGCGGGATTTCAAGTCAGGGATAGTATGAAAAACACCATTTAAACAAAACTCCAGGAAATGGATTTAAGTAAAACATGATACTTTCTTTCTCCCTCAAAATAAGGAAGGATTGAGCTATTGCTCAGTTTTGTCAACAACTCTGGCATTCATGCTATGTTTTCCTCTTTTTGTAAGCAAGTTAACTCCACTAGAAATCTTCAGTGTTTTGCTTGTATTTCATCCCTTGGAGAAGCAAAATCTCTAATTACAATTAGAGTAATAAATAAGCATACGTGAGTAATTACAATGGATTCATAAAAATAGACATTGAAGGAAATGATATAAAATATTGATGAAACAGGACTTCTAAAGCAAAATTTATCATTCCAGTGATTTTCTTGAATACTTTAAAATACAATTATCTGTGTATTACAAGTTAGTTTTCTAAAAGCTCTTTTAGCCGTGTATAATTAATAGAATTTTACATAAAATACAAAAATTATTAGTTTTTATAAAAATGAAAACAACAATCTTAGCCACATACAGTAATTTCTTGGTTTATATTCTATGTGTTACTAGAATTCATTATCAAAAAAATGATATGCCTACTGTTCACAGCAGCTGCAATCCATTAACCTAATGGATTGAAATTATAGACTGCCTTAGGAATTGTCTATCTTGTGACAAATTCAAATGTAAACCCTGCAGTGAAAAGCCTTGACGTTATTAACTGGAGGAAATACAGTGTGTTCAAGATGATGTTAATGAAAGGGATTTAGGATATTTGACTAACCCACCAGAAAGTAATGTGATGTTTAGGACAAAAAGCAAGGTATTTGTATTTTCTTGTTATTCTTTTCTACAGAAATCACATCGTCTCAGCTGCTGCCTAACAGAACTAAATGCAAAAGGAGAATTAGTTTGTTAAATATCCTCTTTTATTATCAAACATTATACACGTGCTGTACACCTATGCAGTTTATGTCTCAAAAGTAGCAGCTCATATACCTAGTTGCATTCATTCGTTCACCAACTCATGAACAACACTTAAAAACCTATTTCACTCTTACCCTTTTCCAGCCTAAAGAGCTTTCAAAAAATAATTTCATATTCCCATTCTCATAACTAACAGAAATTCTCTTATCTCTTGTTTATATTTTTCTTTAATTCTCTAAGTTATTTTCCTCTTGTCCTCACCACACGACCTTGTCAACACTTTTGTTTAAAGTCCCCTGGTCAGATACATGTCAGCGTAGTAAACAGCCCCAGAGTGCTGAACTTTGACTTTCTGAAACTTACTTTCGATTCAGAAGAGAATTTGTGAAGGGAAAGTTCAGTTCTCTTCCCAGGCGGCACACAATATCGACATAGAGAATCTCTGCTGAATGAGAGAGCCACTTGTTGGCAGGTACAATCAGTGTGGTAAGAGCCCTTTTAGAGGAGGGCTGTGTGTAGGCCAACTTTGAAGAGAGGACTAGTCGTCATTCCCCTGTTGCAGAGGCGAGAGTGAAGGCACCTCAGCTCAATACTTCAAACCATAGCTCTAGAGTGTCATTTGTGGCTGCAACATTAACTGACAATTTTACTCTTTTGTTTATTTATTTATTTATTTATTTATTTATTTATTTATTTATTTATTGGTACCGGGGATCGAACTTGGGTCCTTGCGCTTGCGAGGCAGGCCACCGAACCGCTGAGCTAAATCCCCAGCCCTATTTTACTCTTTTAATGCTCAAATTACCTTTACGCATTGTAGTTAATATTCCTTGGATAGCTTTGTTCCATAATCAAAAATAATCTAGAATGTGGATTGTCTCTTCAAGCTATTGGTGGTTTCTCTGGCTGTGAAGAAGAAGCTTTTTAATAATAAGAGATTCCATTTGTTGATTCTTTCATTAGATTTTTTTCTATTAATTGAGTTTATTGGTACATTTTAGGTATATAGTACAATTACGTTCATTATTGGCATCCTGTACCTTTACATGACAGGTCTTGTTTCTCATCTTTTCCCCTTCTCCATGCCCTCCCTTCACCCCCTCCTGCCCCCCCATTTACAAACACTTTATTTCCATTTTTTCATTTTGTCATATTTTTTTCTTTTCCCTTATTACCTTTCCCCTATCCTTTCCACTTTCCCTACACCTTTAGCCCTTTTCTTCCTATTTCACATGGTCAATTATCTCATTAGGATCTTAGGTACTATTATAGTTTTTCACACCAGAGAAAGTATTCGATATTTACACATGTGTGCAGACTGGTGCAACCACTATGGAAATCAATATGGAGATACCTCAAAGAGCTGGGACTAGAGGTTCCATTTGACCCAGCCATCCCTGTGCTGGGTATCTTTACAAAAGAATTAAAAGAATCATATCACGGTGATATATGCACACCAATGTTTATAGTAGCACAGTTTGTAAGAGCTAAAACTTGGAAACAGCCCATTTGTCCATCAGTTGTAAACTGGATAAAGAAGATGTGGTTTTTCTATGAAATGGAATACTACTCAGCCATAAAGAATGAGAAATTAGATTCATTCATAGGAAAATGGATACATATTGAGGATACACTCAATTTGTTGATTCTTTGTGCTACTTCACATGGGACTGAGGTTTTGTTCATGAAAACTTCTCTTACATCAATGTCTTCAAGAGTTCTATCTAACCTCTCCCCCAGCTAGTTTAGTGTTTAGGTTTTAATATTTAGATCTTTAATCCATTTTAATTTTAGTTTAGTTTATGATGAGATATATATGTCTGGTTTTAATCTTTGGTAAGTTGAAACCCAATCTTTCCAGCACCACTTATTAAAGAGGTTATGTTTCCTCCAGTGAGGGTATTTGGCTCGTTTGTTAAAGATGAGATGGCAGAGCATATCTGGAGTTGTTTCTGCATCTTCTAATCTGTTGAACTGGTCTTTTGGTCATTTTTTTTGCCAATACCATGCTCTTTTGTTGTTGTTGTTGTTTTTTTTTTATCACAGTAGCTTTGTAGTATGCTTTAAAGTTGGGGATTGTGATATCCACTACCTTGTCTGTGTTGCATACAATTGCTTTTGCTATTCTAGGGCTATTCTTGTTCCAAATGAATTTTTGATTGTTTTCTCAAGGTCTGTGGCATATGCTGCTGGGATTTCAATTGGGATTGCATTGAATCTGTATAGCAATTTTTGAAGTATGGCCATTTTCACTATGCTGATCCTTCCTACCCAGGAGCAAGGGATGTTTTTCCATTTTCCGGTATCCTCTTGAATCTCCTTTTTTCAAAGTGTTACAGTTTTCAAAATAGAGGTCTTTGATTTCTTTTGTTAGGATGATTCCTAGGCATTTCAATTTTTTTGGATGCTATTGAGAAAGGAGGTGTGAAATAAATAGGACACGTGTAAATATCAAATAGTTTCTCTAGTGTGAGAAGCTAAAAGTAATAAGGATCAAAATGTATAAGAGATATTGTGGAATAAAAGGAAAAGGTCCAAATAGGAAGGGGAAAAGGGAGAGGTAGGGGAAAGGAAAGAAGGGACAGGAATAAAAATGAGAAAAGGGAAAATGTAAACAAAGTCTTTGTAAATGGCGGGGGGGTTGGGGGGTTGAAGGGAGGATGGCGGAATGGGGAAAATATAAGAACCAAGGTGATGAATGTCAGCATATTGTATACTTAAAATGTATCAATAAAATTAATAAAAAATAATAATCTAAGTCTTCAGTACTGACTAAATGTTTGCGCCCTCAAATTCATTCAGTGAAGCCCTTACTGCTGCCCTGCACACACACAGCAGTGTGATGGTTTTTGGAGGCAAGGCCCTTGGAAATAATTAGGTTTGAACACAGTCACTAGGGTGGATTCCCCATAATGGAATCTAGTCCCTGATAAGAAGAAGAAGAGATAAATGCTCCCAGCCTTCTCTGCCATGTGAGGACACAGACAGAACACAGCTTGCTGCATATTAGAAAATAAGACTTCACCAGTAACTACACCTGCTAACACCTGGAACTTGGACTTCAGGTGAGCAATAAATATCTATTGAATAAGTCCTCCAGTTTATGGTATTTTAGATTAGGGGACTGTGTTGAGTAAAGTAATGATTTATATTTATAAATTAAAGGAAACATTGAAAATTGCTTCTTTAAGGTTACTTTCCAGGCTTAAAACTAACCTATTCAAACTTCACAGATAGCAAATGATCATATCTGAAATTTGCATCCTAATGTGGGGCAGGAAATATGAAATGATTTCTCATATATTAGATGTAAGGTTCACAATTACAGCCAACAATGAACCAAAAGTTAATATCTTGAATTGTAATGATCAAAAGATGAAAATAAAATAGTTTTGCATATGAACATTTTATTATCTAAGTATCTTAGGGAAAAAAAGTTGGATCATATGCTAGGGTTTAATGTTCTTGGAGAAATCAGGTCATGCATAACTTTATATTACCTTGCTAAGATATTTCTCTCTTACTCTCTTTCTGTCACTCTTTTACACACATGCACCATTCAGTTTTATTTAATTTAACAACATTACTGTTTTCTGACTATGGGCTTATAACTTAGTTTGAAGGACAAGATATCTACCAACTCATTCATTTACCACAGATGTATCTAACATCACTGTCATGTCAATTTTATATTTACATACTTGTTAAATAATAAGCATGACTGAAATATTTAAAGACAATTGAAGTTACAGTGAGCTGAGATTAGAATTACTGATATTTATATGTAGAATTCTGGAATCTCATCTGAAAAATTTAACAGCTTGAAAAGCAAAACACAAACAAAAGGGAAGAATCCATGTATAAATAGTGGGAGAGAAAACTAAGAAGAAAGTGATTGACAAAGGTGGTACAGTGTAGAATCACAGATCTGAGCTTTGTCAAGAGAGAGACTGAGTAGGGAAAACGGAATAGTAGTGCTGGAGCAGACAGGGAGGATTTCATGCGGCCAGTGCTTCTTAAGTAAAATTTAGAAAGTAAGAATCAGATTTAGATAGAGGTTGAAAGAAGGAAAGCATATTATAATATATACTATATAATGTATAATATAGTTATAATATATAAGAAGGAAAGTATATTAGGGTGTATATTGGGCAAAGCCTAAAAAAAAGAGAATTATACTGTAAAAGGGTAGGGAAGAGAGTAGAAAAAAAAATCAATGTAGTTGAAGCAGACATTAGTTACATATTAACTCATTGAATTTGGTCAGGAGAAAAATGTATTTTCTATGTACTTAAGAAATATTCAAATATGAATCATTCCATACATTTTCAGATGCTTAATTAAACTTACAATTCCTTGAAATGAATTTAAGAAAATCTCACTTAGAAAAACTGTTTCTTAGGTGCTTCGAGTGGGGAAAATTCTGGGTTGAAGTACTTTGAAGCAGTAAAATTGCTGATAGACACATCCCTGTTTTGTTCATTTCTTATCTTACAACAAATTTGTAGAATAAAGACAAGGATTTTATTTTGAATGCAATATGTCCACTATGAAAAAAAAAAAAGGCTGCATGGATTGGAATTTGCCCAAAGACTATGATTCTTTGCTGACTGTGGGTTTAATTTTTTCAAATAGATATTAGCTCAGTCAGTTTTAAAAAATAATGACTACCTGCTTTTCTCATTTTTTTTTCCGGTACAGGGAATGGAACTCAGGATCTTGTGCTTTCCAGGCAGACGTGGTGCCACTGAGCTACATCCTCAGTAATGGCGGTCTTTTTTAAATTGCCTATAATATGTATTTCCATCATTTATGCTTTTTTTTTTTTTTTTTTTTTTTT
>NW_022900936.1:18500108-18504984 GCF_012274545.1 Fukomys damarensis
TTTTTTTTTTTTTTTTTTTTTTTTTTTTTTTTTTGTACTGGGAATCGAACTTAGGTCCTTGTGCTTGCAAGGCAGGCAGGCTAACCACTGAGCTAAACCCCCCGCCCAAAGGTTTTTTGTTTTATTTTGTTTTTTCTAAATCTTTACCAACAATTTATGGAGCTAAATATTCTTAGTGTTTGGTGATCTTTCAGGGGTGACGTTGACGACATTGAGCTGCATGTATGCCTTTCTCTGGTGATGAATAACTTTGGATATATTTTATATGTATATGAACTTTTCGGATCTCTTCTTTTAGGTCTGATGACATATTTTGGTTTGTATAAGGTTATTTTACTTTAATTAGTAAACTTATTTCTATAATTTACATATCATTTCATTGTGAGTTATAATGTAAATACTTTACATTGAAATTTCTAGATAAAAAAGCCTTTCTTGTAAGTCATATAATAATTTATTTTTGGTGTTTCTCTTCTGTCTTTTTATTTTTTATTTTATTTATTTATTTTTAATTTTTATTTTTTTTTGTGGTACCGGGGATCAAACTCGGGTCCTTGCACTTGCAAGGCAGACCACCAAACAGCTGAGCTAAATCCCCGGCCCTCTTCTGTCTTTTTAAAGAAACCCTTCATGACCATTAGCTTACATGTGTATTTTCTTGTACCTTTTTTCCAAACAGTGTTAAAAGTTTGGGACAATATGAGTAATTCTAAGAATGTTAATTCATCAAATCACAGTCTCAGTTTTTCAAGCAAAGGCTAAAGGAGGTACTGTGGTCAACCAAACATGCAGATGTAATTTAAGTCCTAGGTCAATTGTAACTTGTCCTGGTGGACTTAACTCAATCAAGCAAGTCCCTTAGTAGCTGAAAGTTTTCTTTAGGGTGCACTACAGCAGCAGCAACAACAATCTGAGTGTTTCCAAACACTAGAAGAACTTGAAGCTTTTTTGCTCATTTGAACATGGAGGTCCTACATGATGAGAAATTCAGTCATTCCTCAGGAAGTTGAGACTGGTCACTGGACAAGAGTCTGTGAGGAAATAAGAACTTCAGCCCTCAACCACAAGGATCTAAAGTCAGTCCACAAGCTAAATGAGCCTGAAACACTTTCCCTTCATATCCAGAATTTGCAGGTCTGCTGAAAAACTTGATCTTCAATTTGTAAGCATCTAACCAGACTCACCAGAGGCCAACGGCTTCTCATGAGCGCTTCTGTGAGATCACAAATGAATTTTTTTTAATCCCCAAAGGGAAAACAAAGATGCAATATTTAGGATGCAGATTTGTATTCTCACAATATTGTCTTCACTGTTCTTTATGACACTTTCTATCCCTCAGAAACATCTCCCATTATTTGAACCATTTCTTCTTTTGTGACAATTTGTCTTATTCTCATAACTGTGTGGTAAGTTGGATAAGACAAAAGACTTTAAAATAATCTTTTGGAATGCCCTTCTGAGAAAGTAGTAGTGTTTTCCAAAGATATCTGGATAGCTGCTTCCAAACTGTATCCCAATATTAGAGCAGCCTGAATAGCAAAGTAACCATTCCTGCTCTGGTATCTTGATATTGTCTGGCACCCACCAAAGAAAACTTTTGCTACTATTTATTTACTGAAGAAATCCTGGGAGTATTGGTTTCTAACTATTTCCCTTGAGCATCTGGAGCATTACATTTGATTTAATGGATACAAATATGGTGAATAAAATCACATGAATATTTCATAACATAGTCACAATGAAATTTGAATTTAGAAAGTTCTATTTAAGAAACTTCACATAGATGACACTTTTCATATATTTATGAGGAAAAAGTGAAATAAAGCAAGATTTTCAGAAAGAAGAAACTTATTTTAGAGCTTAGGATTCATCATTTTTGGTTTGTCTTTAGAAATAGAATATAGCCTTCTGTTTCTTTTCCCATGAAGGACATGTTCATTTTGCCACACGGTCACTCAGGAAGTTCAATTTGGAAAATTCCTAATATATGTACTATCATTTATTCTGCATTTTGTATCATCAGAGAATTGTAAAAACTGATAGTGAATCATATCAACCTAATTGATTAAATGTTCTCTCAAATTTATGAGTCTGATTAGGCAGTGAGCATTTTACATACAAATCATCTGCACTTCTTGGGTTCAGTTAAAGCATCTTCTGAATTTTATAAATGGATATTGGCATTTCAATATTGCAGCATTTTGCTAACACATTATCTGGTAGCAGCAAAAATAAGCCAAGGAGTTGAAAATTGAATTTAATTTCACAAATAAACCAGTTCAGTCTCCATCCAAAGAGATTAATCTTTGATCAGCGCTTCACAGTGAGCACCAAAAAGGGAATGGAGAGACCACAACTACACGCATAGTTCTTTATTACGCAGTTAAGTCTGTATTAACAGTAATTAATCTTGAAATCAGATTTCTCATAAGGAAAAATAAAGCACAGTGCTTTGACACCAAATATACAACCAGTAGAAAAGAAAGAAATTACTGTCTTGTCTTCAAAATTACGTTTTCTTTATACAAGTATTTTACCTTGAGAGGCTAGTTTGCTTCAAGTATATTAGATTGTCAGTACTATGATTGCTTCTGCCGTGTACTTTTTCTTTCTACTTTCAGCTTTGACTTAAATCTTCTTTTGTTTTTATTAATTGTTATGTGATAGTCTGGAGCACATGTTCACCTCAGAAGCTATTCCTTATCAAGGTATTTGTTTCAAGGGAACTGTGATATAATAAATTCAAACTTTTAATAATCCTTCTAGTTATGCCACATAATTCTAGTAACATAAAGATTGAAATGCTAATATTACAGGTTTAAGGATAACCCTGTATTAATTTGCATTCGCTACATATGCACACACACACGAACACACACACATTTTCAAGAAAAAATTATATGAGATAAATGGGAGACCTGGTGCAATTTTAAAATAATTTTAAAATAAGATAATTTCTCTATCAAATGTCCAACAGATTTCTAACTAATTTTCCAAATATCTTACCCCTAAATAAATATTACTTCTATCAGTTTTTCCTCTTTCTTAATAATTTCAACATTCATTTATGCATATGAGAAATGAAAACCATATACTATGCATCTTAAATCACATAATTTCTGTTGGTCATACTTGGTTTTATTAAGGCTTCCAGAAACACTGAAATTAAAGTAGTTTTAATTCATGGGCAGTTTAAATACTCAGGAATACAAACTTTCCTCCTTGCTCATTGCTTGTAAAAAAGAAACAATAACAGGCTTATTTAACTCATTTTACAGAAAAAATCATCTGAGTGGGACAATTAATGTTTCAGTCACAAAAATATTGATGATGATTTTTTTCACATGATTATATTACAGTTGAACAATAACCAACTAAAATACTGTTGAGTCTATTGGATGTGTCTGAGAAAACTGTATTAAGGGATACTTGTCCTTGTCTTAATTAATTTCTTATTATTGAGACACAATACTCTGATGCTTACAAGTTGCAGGAGGAAAGGTTTATTCTGGATCCCCGTATATGGAGATTTCAGTCCATAGTCTGCTGGTTCCAAGGCAGGATGACATGGCTGATGCCCTGGAGGAGAAAGAGCTCATAGTATGGCAGACAAGAATCAGTCAGCCGTCAAGGAAAGAAGGGTGTGCTGCATTATTCTAGGACACATCCAGTGACCCATCTCTCCCCACCAGGCTTCACTTCCCAATCTCACAGGCAGCTCTAAATTCATCAGTGGACTACTCCAGTAGAGCGTCACACAGCCACAATCCAGTCATGCGGAGTGCACGAGGCTTTGGGGGACCCGTAGATGATGAGCCACAGCAATCTTCATTGCTTCTCAGCCTGGACCCATCGCTACACCTGCATTTCCCTGGCTCAAGGGAATAGAAAACAAAGTTGTTCAGGGTGAGGTCTTGTGTTACAACTTTTCAGACACAAATAATACCTTTATAACTTGCTATCGAGTTCTCAGATGTGTGTTGTTAGATACCAGGGTGTGAGATTCACAATCACAAAAAGCTATTAGCAAAAGAAAATTCAACATCTCAGTAGAATCCTCGTTTTGGGATAAAATATTCACTAAAAAGTATTAATACTAAAGCACACTTAGTAGAAAGTAATTTCTGTCTCGTACATTTTAGTGATATTTTATTCTACTTATGAGCTAGTTAAATCAGTCATATAAAACTGATCTCTAGGTATGAATTTCTGTTTATATAAAACATGCATACATATATGTTTTCAAACAAAGAATGTCCCATGAATTTTAATATTATTTTGGGCATCGGTGATCATGTTTGCTGAATTAAATATTCTTCTAACCACAAAACGTCAAGCAATGGAAAATACAACAGAAAAGAGAAAGTTACAAATTAATTAACTAAAATGATTTTTCAACTTGAAAAACTAAAATATTTATTCAAAAATCTAGCCAAGATATTTACACATGAATTTGTAATTTTATTAATGCATAAGGAATAGCTAGTAAATTACTTATCTAATTTTTGATATAATAAACATAAAATAAACATTTGATGTCCCTAATTTTTACTGCCTACCTTGATCAGCTTTACCTAGGTAGTGGAGCTTCCTTAATGTCATTCTAGCTAGTGAACATTCCTGGAACAAACCTAGTAAAGACTGACTGATCCGATTCGATAATGTTTCTAAAAATGTCCCTCAACACAGTGCTATATTTATTCTGTTGCTAAGAATAAATCTTCTTCACATCAGAAAACTTAGAATAAAACATAAACTTGAAATATTTGTTAGCTTTGTGTTTCAGTTTATGAGTTTTGTTATTATTAAAGAAAGTCAAATAATTTAAAACTATTGCAACTGGTATGTGCTTTTCATATATATATATATATATATT
>NW_022900936.1:18505231-18527378 GCF_012274545.1 Fukomys damarensis
ATATAACCTATATATATATATATATAATATAGTGTATATATTACATATTTCTCTAGTTGTTAATGGAATTTAATTTAGAAACAAATTTATAGTTCTTTATTATTTATAGTCATTTTCTTATGTTTGCCAAAATAATGAAAACTGCTTTATTTTACTCCCCCAATAAAGACTTCACATGGTTGGACAAGTAAAAAATGGTTAATTGTAATTTTATTTGCAGTAACAATCGAGCAGTTACCAAAAGTTAGTGAACTGTATTTCTCATAAAAACTGTTTAGGTAATGACATTTGCTAAAATAGATTTGTCAGTTTTTCCCACAACAGAAATTTATCACACAGGATGAAAAGATAGGACAGAATATAACTGAATAAGAGATGAAAGTAAAAATTAAATATAAAGTGGAATAAGCTCTTGTCCATAAAATTAGGACATTAATTGGATACTGTGTGATGTAATTTCAAGGTGAAAATTACATGTACTGAACAAAATACACTTAGTACATAATGTATAATAATACAAGAAATAATTCCTGTGTATCTTTTTTAAGTTTAAATTCTTGTACTACAAAGAAATTGGGAAAAAACTTTATGAAATAACCTGAGGAACTACATAAAAAAGACAGTCATAATTTTAAACAGCAATGGCATAAGGTTTTTTGAATTTATAATTCAGAAAGTATATAATGACCATTTTGTTATAAATATGAAACTACTTTCTAATTTTATCTTAATATACCTCACATTTAATATTAATCAATTCATACCTTAGAATCATTAATACCCTACAATGCACCTATAAATAGTATATAGAGTTACTTCTGTTTTACTTTTTAACTGTACAGTATTTTCCAGTGTGTATTCCCTTAATATAACAATCAATTGCATATTTATAAACATTTATTTCTAGTGTTTACTATGACAGTAAATAGTGCAGTGGATAGCTTTTGTCTTTCTGTATTTAAGAGAAGTTTCCTCAAAGCTAGATTGATGCATCGAAGAGGAAAGCATATTCAATTATAGGAGGTATCACCACATTCTTTTAATAAGGATTGAGTAACTTCACATCACCACTAGCAAAACTAGGAAGTATATCCCCTGTAGACTCACTAATAGTCGATGTCATCAGAGCTTTAGAGTTTTGCCAGTCCAATAGATTACAAAATGTAATAATTTAAATGGCACTAGCCTTAGTTTTGTCAATTTGTAATATATTGTAAACCAATATATATTTATAAAAATTAACACTTAGAATTTATGTATATAGTTTTTGTCCTACACTTGTGTCTTAGTGGAGGAGAGTTGAGAAAGGAAAGGGAGAGGAAAAAAATATGAGAACAGCAAAACACAGAAGCCAATTCCTTGTAAGTAAGAAGGGGTGGAATAGTTGACGGTAGGGCGGGGGAATGGGAGAAAAATAGAACCAAGATATGTCATGTAAAGGTAGAAATTCCCAATGATATTGTCATCACTTTGTATACTTAAAATGTACCTATAACCTTAATGAATAAATTAGAATAAAATATCAAAAGATGCACTCGTTTTTAATAAATTAGAATCTGAGGAAATTAACTCAATGAGACATGCATACTTAGCATGAACACAGAAATTTTATGCTTATTTTAAAATGTAGACTAGTTAGAAATACAAACAGTGATCTTGAAGGAGCAATGTTTTTGCTCTAAGGCCCACATGGCCGCTTCTTTTCCAGAAGAAATATAAAAAATTTAAAGGCAAGCAGCGCTCATCAATGCTTTTCTATATGCCAACTCAAAAAAACATGGAGGTTGAAGAGTGCATTGAAAATATTTTGTTTTCCTACAAATTTATACTAGCCATACATCATTCAAGTGATTTTGAAGCTTCCATTGTGAATGATGCCTTTAGAAGCATCACACAAGCTTTTTTTTTTTTTTCACTCCTGTTACATAATTTAAAATAGTAGCATTCTCCCTAATGTGTGATTGGTTCATAGGGGAAATTGCTATTTTATTTTAAGTTGATAATACAGTTTCTTACCGCCAGAAAATCCACTTATCTTGGGGTTATATATCTCGATTGTTTCGGAATATCTAAAACATATATGGAATAAATGGCAGCACTATATTTACATTGTTCATAAGGCAAATAGAACCTTGCCCAGAGCGGTTGTAAAGTTTTAACTTAGTGCTTTAAATAGATCTATGCTGCCTTCCTTGGAGTCTACTATAACTCAAAATGTGCTGAGAGCATGAGAGCACATTTACTATTTGATGCTCTTTGTACTCTTTCTCCAGTTATAAAAGAGCCAGGCTTCCTTAGGGGGAGAGTTCACCGTAGATATCCTACTCTGTTATCAAGAAGTTCATGCTGAAACCTGAAATTCCCATTTCCAATGTGGCACTATTTCTACTTTAAAAGGAAGGGAAAAATATATTTTCTTGTTACTTCTCATTGATGCATTTGTGGTACTTAATTGACTAAATATTAATTTGAGTAGAAATGCTGAGCTGAGTTAAATTAGCATGGCTCTGGGCATGGAAGACCCACTTAAGGAGGCTTGTTGTTGGAAGGGTATAAAAGGAGAACTAGATGATAGGATTTCAGCTTGTCTTACTTGGAAGAGCTTCAGAGAAGTTTCAGCACTTTTTCTTTAAAAAAGCTTTGGCTGTTTTCTTTCTATAGTAGAGATGCAATATTCATCTTCATCTTGAACTTCATCTCCTCCCTTCCAATGCAAATCTTTCAGCCTGTTGGCACTGACACTTCGGGTTCCTGCATTGCCCTTGGGCCTTTCTAACACAGATCTTTTTGGTCTCTAATTGCAGATCTTTCAGCTCCTGACATGGACTTGCATGGGACATTGCTGGGGGCTCCGAGCCCTCCACTGGATTCTTTGGGTCTCCAGCATGCAAACAGTGGTCTTACACTCTTCTACATGTTTTAAAGCTTTTTTTTCCATTAAGTTTATTGGTACAGTTTAGGTATACACTAAAATTACATTCATCATTGGGAACTTGTGCCTTTACATAGTTAGTATATCTTGGTTCTTATTTTTTCCTCATTCCCTTGCCCTCCCTTCAAACCCTCCACCCCTCCTTATTTACAAACACTTTGTTTCATCTTTTCCTCTTCTGGTATTTTTCCTTTCCCGTCTTTCCTTTCCCCTACCCTGCCCAATTCCCCTATCTCACTTAGACCTTTCCTTCCTATTTCATATTATCAGTTATACATTTTGATTTTTATTTACACTTTTAGTTTCTCACACCAGGGAAACCATTTGGTATTTACACATCTGTCCTACTTATTTCACTCGAGAGTATGGCCACCATGTGCATCCATTTAACTATAAATGTCTTTAATTTCTCATTCTTTATGGCTGAATAGTACTCCTGTATTTATTTATTCACTTATTTATTTATTTATTTATTTGTTCATTTTATCCAGTCTCCAGTTAATGGGCAAATGGGCTGTTTTCGAGCTTTGGGTATTACAAACTGTGAGGCTGTAAAAGAGATAACCTTCAGTATCGGAAACATTTTTTATCCGATGTTCCTCAGACAAAGGACTATTATCTAGAATATATAAAGAACTTTAAAAAGTCAGACCCCCCCATCTTTATTTTTAGTAAATTGTAATGAACTAACTTGTGACTCATTCATTTCCCATAGTCTTCCTGGGGCATGGATGGTGGGTTTCCTGTTGCTTGCTACTGGGCAGTAGAGGTGGTTTATCACTGCTGTTATTTTTACAGTGTTATTCCTTTCCTGACAGTGCCAAGATCTACAAGCAAGAACTTGGAGCTAAGGGAATGTTGATTCCTTGGTAACTTACAGAATTAAGACAAAGTTTTATATGCATTTAGGAGTAAGTTCCTGAACTTCGTCATGCAAAGATAAGAGGTAACAAGACTGACACTAAAGACTTAGAAGGGTGAACTATCTCATTGTTCATTGCTGTTGTGACTGCTTCTCAGATGAGGGATTCTAGGGCTGCCTGGTTCCTAACAAATTTGAGAGCTTTTGTAGCAACATATCTGTCAGTGAAGCTTCTTTTTAACCATTTTGAGGAGAAAAAAATCAAGATTGTTGCTAATTTTAGAGTAAAAAAGTTCTAAAAAAATTAGCGCACATTGAACTGTGTAGGGCATAGTAAAGATGCTACTTCTTTAATGATGTACTTTTATGTGAGTATTACTACTTAACAGTCAAGAGTCAGCTATTTATTAGACAGTGGCTACTGAACATAATGTCCTGGCAAAGTGGGTTTCCTAAGAAAATGGTTAGAACTCCTGGGATTATAACAGTTCTGATTCTGTGCATGATAAATCCGTAATTTTAAAAGCAGTTACAGTTAAGCTTTTTTAGTGGTACAAAATCATGATAGTTTATTTTGTAGCTACTGAGCAGGAATTACTCACTTTAAGGGTCTTAATTTCTTTTTCGAAGGCCATGAGAACGTCCAAAACAAAAAGATTAATGATCACAAGTATCCTCATGACGGCACTGGTGAGGATCAGGAAGGAACTGAGTGGCTGACCGTTGAATTTGTGCCTCACAAACAGGCTATGTGTTACATGTAGTTCATTTTCTTGAGTCAACATGTTAGTAGGAAGAGGTGCCAAAAGATACTAAGTTTTAAGTGGACATACAAGGAAGGATGACCGAATCTAAAGACAGTCAAGTATTTTGACATCACAGCTTTTACAGGAAGAAAACCATTGAGTTACAGTAGAAGTGTAAGTTAGTTAAACTCCACCTGAGTTTTGGTAATTCTGGAAAATATATTGAACATTGAAGCCTCAGAGCTTTCAAACATACCTAGAATCCATACCAGAAGTGATCATGAAAACCATCTCTGCCACCATAAGAAGTTTCTCTGAATACATAGGGTTTGAATTTAAAAAAAAGCCAGCCAGCTTTTCATATTATTTTTCTCCTGTTGTCATTTTTAAAGGTGTAAGTACTGAGTTCATGCTCTCTTGCTTTTTTGCATGAAAGATTCTTTGCAAATTTAGGTCTTAACTAAAATGGTTCCTATATGATCCTTACTTTCCCTTGCTATTCAGTTTTAAAAAGCTGGGACACTGTTTAAAACCTAAATAACTTATTAGATATTACCTGCAACACAACTGTGAAAAAAAAAATCTGCGATAAGATTTATTTCCAAGCACTAATGTATCATCCACTTAAAATGTGTTTCATTATAATTAAATTCCTGTTGACAAACTGAAAAAAAAAATCAGACCCCCCCCCCAAAATATAAAGATCTAATTCAAAACTGGGCATCTGAAATGAACAAACATTTCTCAAACAAATAAGTAAAAGCAGCAAATACACATATGAAAAAATGTTCCACATCACTGGTCATTCGAGAGAAGCAGATGTAGACACCACTGAGATTCCACTTCACCCCAGAAAAAAATGGCTGCTATCAAGAAATCAGACAATAACAAATATTGGCAGGGCTGTGGGGAGAAAGGAACCCTTCTCCATTGTTGGTGGGAGTGCAGACTGGTGCAACCACTGTGGAAAGAGATATGGAGATACCTCAAAGAGCTGGGACTAGAGGTTCCATTTGACCCAGCCATCCCTCTGCTGGATATCATCTCAAAATAATTAAATGAATCATACCATAGTAGTAAATGCACTCTTCTATATTTGACTCTAGTAAATACTGACTAATAAATGCATTATTTATCACTATCTGATCACTAAGTACCTGGATCTGACCACTGAGTTTATGTGATTACATTATCACTAAAATTTTACAGATATTAGAAAAATGAAATATTAAAAAATAAGAGAATCTACTTATTGTCAAACTGGTATTAGTTGGTGAGGAAGAATTAAATTCTGTCAGATATTAAGTATAGTTTCCACAGCTCTTTTACTTCCTTGGAATTATTTCTACTAGTACATTTATGATGGATTTCTTAAACATTTTTACAGTTATGCCCCTTTTTCTGACACTTCAGGAATAGAATTGGAAGATAAATGTGTGTGGGTGTGATGGTATGACTCAGAAAGGAGTAAAAGAAAGACACAGAGACATTTTTCTTAATTATGTGATAAATCTAATTGAGCAGTTGTGTTAATAGAAAATGTTTCAGGTACTTTCAGGTAACCAAATGTTATATTATTCATTTGTAATATCCTTCATTATGTGAAAGTTTATAGATTGTGGAGTGAAACTGTGTTCAAATTCTGTTAAAACCATACAGTCTTGGGTAATTCATTTAATTTTTCAATGCTTCAATTTCTACCTGTACAAAATTAGTATATAAAGCATTGGATTGTTATAAACATATGTGACTGTATTTCTCTACACAGACACCCACACACAGAATTAAAGTGTTTTAAAAATACTATGACTAATTTTCATTTTAAAAGTTTTCATAAGCAAGAAAAATGATCTAGAAATAAGAAAGATTAAAAGAGAGAGAGAAATAGATTATAATTTGTCCCCACCGTTTGTGAAAATCGAATTTCCAGCCAGATGATAAATGCAACATAAAGAATCAATATGAAATGTGGACTAGCCTCACTTAGACATTGTTATGTTTTCTTAAAGAATTAGCTGAGGGTCATTAGTCATCTTTAGGTACAAGCATTAGTATGGTTGGAATTAATAGTACAGTTTGGGTAAGTGGTCAGCACATATGTACATTCTTAATGCCATGAAGGAGACCACAGCCTAATTCATGCCTTAAAAATTTATGTTGACCTATTCCCTCCCTGGCTGACCTCATAACTTACGCTCCTCTTTTCTCGCTTTCTTCCAACCATACTGTCATTTCTGCTATTTAATGATAGGCAAGGTGTATAACTTTCTCAAGCATTCTAAATTTGCTGCCTCCTTTGTTGATAATGTTTTCATTCAACAATACACTTTTCTAAATATTTTGAAATATGTGGCAATTATTGTTAACCACAATCACTCTATTCCATTATAGAACACAAAACCGTACATATTTAATGTATTACATTTAAGTTTAAAGACATGCAAACATCCATAATCATATCACTATAATCAAGCTAACAAGCATGTAAAATAACTGCAGAATTTTCTTATGTTTTAGATCCTGTTTATTCATGTTCTGTTTTTTTTTGCTTTTTTTTTGTCAAAGCACTTACCATGAGATCTACTTTTTGCTCTAACAAATTCTGATGTGCAAAATAGTATTTTTTATTTTGGGTATTATATTATATATTATAATATATTATATTATATTATAGATTAATATTATTATGTTAATCTCCTTAACTAATTTGTTTAGTATAATTCAAATTCAACATTCAACAGTTCCTGATAGATCAAAAAGTCATTTCCCCCTATGCTTCAGGTTCTGAACCATTATTGTATTTTTGGTCTGTACACCTTGGACTGTAACACTTGCTCCTCAGAGGTGAAATCATGCAGTGTTTGTCTTTTATAAGTGGCCATTTTGTTTATTATGATATTATCTGGGTTCATCCCTTATATCACAAATTCAAAAACTTATTTTCTTATAAAAGGTATATTCACTTTTCTCACATCATCTTAGTCTTCACCTGTTCACTTATGATAATTAAATGATGTGCTGTTTAGGACACTCTAGAGGAAAGAATTGCTAGAATATATAAAAATCACTTGGTTCTCCGCAGGAAAATACTTGACATAATTCAAGACTTAGGATAAAAATGAAACTTAACAAAGGTAAGCAAGAAAATATCCCTCAATATATTAAATTCATATATGCCAACACTGCAGATGATAGTGTACTTTATGTTTAAAGTGTGAATTAAAAAAAAAACATACACACTTCTACACAGCTTTGAATGTTTCAGTGAGAGCAATAAGGCAAGAAAAATAAACAAAAGAAATCCATTTCAGAAAAGTAGTTCATTTACGTCTGTTGGTATATGTCATGATACGCAAACATAACTGTTAGAACAAACATATAGACAAATGGAGCAGAATAGAGAGTGAAGAAATGATCCTGTGCTTTTAGAGTTACTTATTGTCTATGACTTTTGCAATAATGCTTTTAACCTGTAATGGGAACAAGTTTGTCTATTTATCAAATTATATGGGAAAATTCTACAGTAGACATTGAAGGTACAGCCGGACTGACATATGAAAAACTTGGGTAATGAATGGCATTTTAGTTTTAATTTAAGAAAAAAGTCTTGAGTTGCAACCCAAATGCTGGCAACTTGTGCTTCCAGATGCTCTCAGATACAGATCTAAGTCTGGAAGAAACATTACAGCATCCTTTCCTATGTAGGGTAAACTGAGAAATCCTGGACCAATGCTATCTAAGGATATTGAGATCTAGCTGTACACAGGACAGAGGCTTTGAAGGCTGTGTAGAGGAGCCTTAGTCTTCAGTTGACCAACTTGAGTTACAACCAGCTCCCTTGAACAAATTGAGTTCATGAGTCGAGTCTACTGTATATCCACACAGAACATGAAATGTAACCCCTCTCTCATACAATAAACAATAGTCAACTCAAAATAGATTAAAGATTTTATATATATATATATATAATATCCAAATCCATAAACTTGTAGAAAAATCACAGTCAAAATTTTAGTTTCCGAAAGTACTCTGCACTGAACCCACAGTCCTCACACTAAGCCACATTCACAGGTTACAGGCATTTTTTTAGTTTTTAGTTTGATACAGAACTTCACTAAATTGCTAAGTCACAAGGTTGCCCAGGTGGTACTTTAACTTGTGATCCTTTCAGCTCAGCCCCAAGTGCTTAGATTACAGGCATAAACCAACTTGCCAAACTCAAAAACATTTTATTACTTTGGCCTTGTCAACATCTTAGACATTATACCAAAATCACATAGAACAAAGGTAAAACTAGACAAGAAGCAGTATATCAAACTAAGAAATTCTACACATCATCCAAATGAAAAGGTAATCTACAGAATGTGAGAAGATATTCATAAATTTATATACTTGATAAATGGATTTTTTTCAAAATATATAAGGACATCCTTTGAATTTGACATCTTCTCAAAGCATGTACATTCTACTCTTGGAGGGCAGGGAAATTGTGATCTGAGTAGGAAGACCCTGACTTATACTGCCCTCTCCCACCTCAAATATGGTCTCTATGAATCAGAATCAAGAGTTTTTGGGTCATTATTATGTTGATTTTAGAGAGATTCTAAAAGTGTAGATAAACAACAATAGCAACTTAGTTAATACACGTATTTTGTCACAATTTTACTATTACCCCTATTACAATTTTACTGTTATTATTTTTAAGTGTAGTAAGCAATAATGAATAGAATAAGTATTGAGATTGAGTGTTAAATGTTTCAGACTCAGTAAGGATCAAATATTTCATGTTATAATGTGGGACAGATAGTACATGCATTGATTCAAATA
Organism: Fukomys damarensis; assembly: GCF_012274545.1. Lineage (NCBI taxonomy): Eukaryota > Metazoa > Chordata > Mammalia > Rodentia > Bathyergidae > Fukomys > Fukomys damarensis. The sequence goes on from NW_022900936.1 coordinate 18,514,599, forward strand.
TTTTTTTTTCTAAAACTGTTTAATTTGTCTTAGATTGAGTTCTTATGTAACACTAAAAAATTCTACTCCGTAGAAATATCTTGGGATATTTTGGAAAATAATATGAGAAATGCTTTTCTCATTCATGGCATGTAAAATGAATGCAAAGTCACTCTCTGTGTGAGCCAGCTGAGGTACTCAACAAAGTTAACTTAGTAACTGAAAAAGCCTACTCCAGAAAGGGAATCACGCAAGGGTACCTATAGTTTACGTTGAAAATTTTGTGACAGAATGGATCATTTATTATAGGAGATATGTATTTCAATGTTATAAATTACATATTTTGTTAAAACAAGCATTTATCCATCATATTCCTTAAAAAAGAATAGTGTCAGGATAAAAATACCGTATAATAAGTTTGTCTTTGTAGAGGGCAGTGGGCTGAAGGGAGAACAGGTCAGACGAAGTTCTGAAAGAAAAGCTTACACATGGAGCAGACATTACAAAGCAGGGACCCAGATTTATTTCCAACAAAGCGCTTATAGCAGTATTTATCAGCTTACCAAGGCAAAGCAATACAAACTTGGATAACCTGGCAGGCCTTGTGACACACGAAATGATTCATTATTAAATAAGGAAGTCCCATTGCGCACCTGCACTAAATGATAGGATTGTGTCCTCAGGTGCCCTAAGAACTTAGGCTTTGACACATCTCACGGCAGCCTCCTACACCCCACTCTTTCAAAGATGTGGGGATGCTTCTTGGGAATGGCATACAGTGCTTCCCCTTGGCCCAGAGCCTACAAAAGCAATACAAGGAACAACACATAGCCATCAATCCCATTGCTATTGAAGCACCACTGAGAGCCACTCCATATCAAGAGCCTAGGAATTCCTGCCTTTGGGTCAGGGGGTCTTGTTGCAAGGCCTAGGTGATGGACTTTTCTATGTCCATCTCTTGGAAGGCCTCTTATTTGCTCCTGATGTCAGAAATAAAAACACTGCATTTTTCACCGGCGCCTCCCTGTAATGTAGTTAACAAATCCAGAGCCATACAGTTCTGTAACACTACTTTACTCATATGGGGTGTTTCGTCCATGAGCAACATCAGAGCCTGGCACTTGATAGTTAGGGCCTGTGCAGTGTGTTGGGCTAGGGCTTCAACTTGGAGGACTGGGTCTCTAGACCTGTGCCTGGCACCAGTACATAGGATAAAGCCAGGCCACCCATGTGACACAGTGCCATCTATGATATACAGTGTTCTAATTATGTGTAGCAGAATGGGTCTGATAGTACCTTTAATATAGGGATACACCCAGGTGCAGTGCCCCATCCAAGGCACAGAAAGTTATGGCCAACCCTGGTGCCACAGACCCATAGGGAATTCACCACTGGCAGTCAGTATACACTATACCTATGAGCTTATGGACATCCGACCAGGCATTCCTGTCATTCACCCATAATATGTTGTTACACATGGCAGAAGTATCCATCCATGTGCGACTTCCCACAGATGCATTGACCTGTTCAATACACAGTGGGCAGCATCCAACAGTATCACTTGATTCTTCATTATATCTCTCATACTTTCCAGCAGCTTGTAGCTGGCAGTGCACGTGAAAGTGCCCAGTGACGTCAACATCTCGGGTCCACCGTTGTACCTGAGCCCCTGTAAAGTGGCTTCCCTGGTCAGAATGCTATTCCTAGCCGTATCCTGTACATTGCGGTCAATCATTTTAATGCATTCATAGTATAGGTCTGGTCAACAGAGGGCATGGGATAGGCAAAGCCTATGCCTGTGGCACTAATCATAGCAGTTTCAGCATATTTATGTCCCTAAGAGAGAGCAAAGGGGCTGATGTAATCTACCTGCCATTATTGCAGGGTAGGAGGTACCTGCGGTACTGCAGCTAATTGTGTGGGCACCCTCCTCCTTCAAAGGGCCAGCTGCATGAATTAAGTGCACACTTTCACTGCTGCTCTTATTTCTGTGGGATCATATCCACATGCCATCACTGTGCTACAGCTTGCAGGGTACAGGGCCCTACATGCCCCAATTTCTTACACAGCCAATGCACCACTGCTGACGGTGGCTCTCAGATGGCTGCTATTCTTGTCAAGGAGTCTGTTAAATCATCCCCTAGTGTGAGAAGAGACTTCTGTCTTAACACATAGTGCACAACATGTGTTATGACTAAGTCACGCTCCCATAAGTCTTGGCATATAGGTGTCCTGCCTGACAGTCTTGGGCTGCCCAGGTTGATAACGAGAGTGTCAGAACTTGCCCAACTGACTGCATAAATATGCAGAGGTTCATTCCCTTGCATGACAAGTACCCATACTGCCCACAACTCTGACCATTGGCTTGACTTGCCTGTACAAACCTCAAACAATAGTGTCTGTGTACTGGACTGGACAGTGATAGCTGCCCATTTCAGGGTTGTGCTATGAGTGGAGCTATCAGTATACCAGGCCTTAGCTGGGCATCTCTCCTTCCTTTCCACATAGAGATTAGGGTTCATGACCTGTAGCTCATCATCCTGTATGGTTTCCTGGGCCATGTACATAATGGAACCCAGAACTGCTGCCAATTTGATCACTAGAGGGCTGGCAAAAAAAGAGGGTCTCTGCTGTGTATATGTTCTTCATCACGACAGGGTGGGGGACTGAGGCATGCCACTCCTGGGGCAAGATATCCGTGTGCATACTTACTCCTCTATTGGGTACTTACTCTTCATTTCCACAGTCTGTTGCCCTGTGATTGCCTCACAGACATGCCGAGCAGCATACACCGCTGACAACTGCTTTTCAATCAGGGAATACCTGCTTTCAGCTCCTTTCCACAACTGTCACAAAAAGATGGTAGGGTGCTTCTGCTTCCCCTGCTTTTGCCAAAAATTCCAGCCAAAACCAACCTCATCCACGTTTACTGTAAAGCAGTGTAGGGTCAACAACTTGAAGGGCCTGTACACGAGCGACTGTCCTCCTCAAGACTAGAATGTAGCTTCTGCTGCATCATCGCATGTTGCACCTTTTTCAGGCATCTGATGTAGAGGGTACAACAAGCTTGCTAGGTGTAGAATGAACATCTGCCAGAAACCTAGCAAGGCCACATATGCTCTTGTACTTCTGCCAATCTGGGGCATGTCTAGATCTTAATTATTGCACTGGGGATTAATTTTCTCTAACTCAACCAGATAATACCCAAAACTTTGACAAATAAGCCAGGGTCTTGGACCATGTCTTCATTAATGGCTCAATTCCAGGACCTTCTTTTAGACTTCATGTGGCAGTTTCCAAATCTGTAAGGCAAGCGGAAATTAATGTGACATCACTGATGTAATGGAACAAAGACACAGAGTGTGGCTTGGCCCATGTGGCCAATTTCTGGGCCTACAGACCATGGCACAGATTAGGGATATTCAAATACCCTTGTGGAAACACTTGAAAAAAATCCATTGTCTTCCCTCCCAGGTGAAGGCAGACTGCTCCTGACTCTCAGGCATGATAGTGATGGAAAGGAACTCATTGGTCAGGTCCCTATGTGGTGCTTTCAACTCAACATCAAGGTGAGCCAGTCTATAAAATCAGCAATGTTGGGTACCACACTGTGTGCAATGGACCAGTCATTTTATTCAGTTTCCAGTAGCCCACAGTCATCCTCCGAGTCCCATCGGGCTTCTGCACAGGCCAAACAGGAGACTTGAAAGAACTTTGTACAGGGCATATCACCCCTGCTTCTTCCAATCTCAAAACTGCCCTATTTCCTTATGACCCACAGGCAGCCAGTACTCCATCACACACACGCAACCTACGTTGCCTGCAGAAGAATCCACAGTGCCTGATGGGGAAGTCTTAGCACAGTAGTTTTTATCACATGAATCTGCAAACAAAATTCATCCTGACTGGTGTCTAACCTGGAACTAGTCAGTGTGTCCACACCCAGAGTGTATTCAGCAACTGCAGAAACCAACATTTTAGGGACTCAGGGCCAAAGGCCCGATGCCCAAAGTCGCCTTAGCCTTCTGGACCCCCATACCCTTCTATGAGTTCAGTGGGTCCTGTGAAATGATCTGGGTTGCCATGGATCAGTGTTGACTTGGCTTCATTATCAACCAATGGCAGCACACAATGCACATTTTTTGAGAACAGAAAAAAAAATAATTAACTCTATATGTGGCCTCCAGTATCCCAGGGTCACTAGCAGCCAGGTACCTTGCCTTGTCTCCTAGTCTGGGTAAAAAGCTGTCAGAGACAGCTCATCATGCTTCACAGGGGTTGCCTTTCTTTGCCTTTGGGCCCATGGGTTGGTACTGCTGGTCAGGGTGTAACTGCTCCCACAAAGATAGCAATACTTCTAAGGGCTACCCTTCCAGCTTCTATGTCTAAGCCAGCTGCTAACAGAAATGCCCAGATTTAGCATTGCCTTACCTTCAGGGGACCAAGCATCTGTCCCTGTGGAGTAGGTCCTCCTGGTCTCAACTTACCTTGGCCCTTCACCTGTACATGGCCCAGACACACCAAAGTGTCCACCACGTCATTAATTGGATGATCTACAAAAGGTGCTGGTAGGGATGCTACTGTGCCAAACATGCCAGCTGGGCTGCTCGCCACGACCAGATCATTCATGAGTGCTGTGAGCAATTCTTCAACAGGGCTACTGCAGCGAGCAGTAAACATCATCTTCCAGTTTCATGCAGCGGACCTACTAAGTCTAAATAAGTTGCCCATTTTGTGACTCACTCTGATGAGTCTCTTGCATTTAGCCAAAAAATGCAGGATGCTACGCTCAGCCAATTTACTCTAGCATGGTTACCCGCTTCATGGGCCAGCCTCTGTGTTGTCAGTGCCTTCATCTCAGAGGTGTAGCAGCCATGCGTGTTCCACCCATGGTGCAAAAGACAAAAAGCATCCAAGCCATCTTCTTCACTGATTCAAGGTGGAGGATAGGAATTTGTGTCTCCAGTGTTTCCAAGACCTGGGTGTCGGGCAGACAGCCTCCTGATTCTTAGATTTCTTAGCTGCCAAGAAAATTGCCACTGGCAAACAGATGGAGGCTGGGGGATGCATTGCAATAACTCCCTAGGTTCCTCCCCGCTGTTTAGCACTGCTTCCGAAGGTGCTGTGGTGAGGACACTCACCTGATCACCCTGTTGGACCACACCAATTGTTGGGCTGGTGGGCTGAAGGGAGGCCCAATCAGGTGAGGCTCCCAAAGAAAAGAACACACCTGGAGTAGATATTACAAAGCAGGAGCCCAGCTTTATTTTCCAACAAACTCATAATAGTTTTTATGAGCTTACTTATAAGACATAGTAAGAAAAATTCTGGGCAACCTTGCAGGCCGTGTGGCCCTTATGTGGTTGTCTATGCAGATTCATTATGATATAAGGAAACCCCATGGTGCTCTTGTGATAAACAAAGTGTCCTCAGGTGCCCTCAGGTACTAGGGCTTTACACCTCACAGCAGCTCCCTGCAGTCTTTAGAAACAAAAAATGTAGACCACTGTACCAACATAATATAATGTTTAAAATAATTCTGAAATTATCAAATGTTTTCCTAAACTGAATAAAATAACTTTACGATGTAGCTCATCTCAACAACATTATGCTACACATATGACAAGGACTATATTTTTCTTTTTAATAAGCCTTTTTATGTACTCTATTTTTTTGGAAAACATAGGGTTACTTTTCTTTAGTAAACAGAGTTGAACAGACAACCAGAAATAATGTGACACCAGTGTTGGTGAACTGGTAATTGTATCACAACCACATGGCTGTGATAAAGAGTTATACAGTGTTTAATGTCTGTTGATTTCTCTCTCAATACAAATGAATGTGGATCTTAAATCTGAACACAGGCATTGTGCAGTTATTATTTGTTAGTAGCAAAAAAGCCCTCAAATCCAGTCTTTTTTACACTATCTCATTATTCCTGTTCATAGAAGAAAATTAAATTATTCTTAAGACATTTTGATGCAACTTATTAGTTATAGAACTATTTCTAATTCCCATAAATGATATTTTAACAATCTTTACTTTTTTATTCCAAATTTGAGTGGCTTTCATAATTATTACTCTATTATCTCCTTGCTTTTATTTCTTTTACTTTATTTGCAAACAAATCCAGCAGAGCAGATTGTAATTCCAAATTGGCTCATATTTTTGAATTAGGCACATTGCTTGTAATCAAGTGACTGTAAATTAAAATTTTTCTAAAAGCTTTAGCAGAAAAACTCAGCTTCCTAATACCAGATGCAATATTGAGTCTACAATATCAGCCCTTAATTCATGTTTAATATTTCCTTAATTACTGAAGTTTCATGTGTGCTTTTTGCAATGGATCATGAAGTCCCCCTAGGGGGCAGTTGCTTTAACTTTTATAAGGTACATGATTGATAGAACTATACTCTGAAAGACTTCTATATAACAAAGGCCCCATGTATATGGCAAGAAAGGAAACAGTAGTTGATGAATCTCACTCTATAATCTTCAATTATTACATTTCATTAAAAGACATATTTAGTAAAAGTATTACTGCCATTTTGCTGTTTTTCTTAAGTTGGAAGGATCTGTGGTCAATTTCGTTAGTATCCCTTCTGTATTTATTTTCCAGATTTATTCAATATTTCTCTTATACAATATTTCCTATGTAAAAATGATTAAAATAATCTCTCTCTCTCTCAACGTTCAATTATTTCTAATCTGTTTTTTAGACCATCAGAGTGTTTACCTATGTAATTGAGGAACAGAGAAGAGACCATAAACAAGGTCTCGGTTAGTAAGTATTGGGAAGATCGAAGTCTTTAGGAGTTTGTCATGGTCCTTCCGTGCCATTACATCTCACACCCATAACAGAAATAGTGTCTCTAGCAATTCCTTATGAAGGCCTCATTTTTCTTGAGAGAAAATGGGACTGTAAACCATATCTTAAAAATAAGTATTGAGTACACACTGACAATGTCATCAGGCGCAGAAACTTTGATGCTCTCAGAATGTTTCTAGTTAGAGAGAAAAGGAAATGTTTATGATGAGCGTGATGATAACGGGCACTGTATAAATAGGGTAAGAGGACAGTCTGAAACGTTTCCGTAAGCTGGAGTCGATGGGGTACGATACTGACGGAAAACAATATCATCAGTACTAAACTCTTTAAAACACTGCTTCTAAAGTACAGTTGTTTTCACAGTTTTTTCTTCTTTTCATCAACGTGTATTTTTGTTGCATTTTTTGCTGCAAAAATATTGAAAGATTATTTATCCTTATGTTGAAACTATGTACCTCTGATTTCTATCCCTATATCTTTTACCTTGCTAATAAACTATTTTAAATATTTTTCAATCTTATTTGAATGATTTCCTTTATAGTTTTCCAATTTCATGCATCTAAAGAGTCATTCTCAGAAAAAATTTGTAGGTTGCACCAGACTACTGAATAGGGTAAGGGCACTAGAAATAGTCAGGAATTCCGGACCTAGAGATAGTGCTTTGGAGGAAAGAAGAAATCAGATGAGGATCCTTCAGAAATTTAAGGAGGAGACAAAAAAGAAAAGAAACTAATAAAGGAAGAAGGAAGTGTGAAAAATGATAACAGAAGGAGAAATAAGAGAATATCCAAACTAGAGAATAATGCAGTTTCAAAAAAAAAAAAAAAAAAAAAAAGTAGCGATCAACCAGAGAGAGAAGAGGCCACATTGGGTAAGAAAAGAGAGATATTTGTAGATTTGATAAATTGCCAAGGCTTAGGAAAGCTGAAGCTTAGTGGCCTTCCTTCAATTGTCCAGTGTTGAGGTTTATTAGGGGATAAAACCAATACCCCATATGACATCGGAGGATCATACTCTTTCAGATAATTCATATCGTATTACAATCTTTTTCCAGACTTAACTGGAAAAATGTCTTGTGGTCAGAAGGACATGATTAGTTACATGTTTAAGTAGGTGCTATTTTCTTATTCTGATGTAACTCTTTGCACTTCAAGTTAGTGCTGGCATCATATGTTTTACACCAAATGTCATTTAATAATGACAGCCTTGGCTTTGGTGATAGCAGTAGTTTCTTAATACATATTGAAGGTTGGATTGCCTTCTAAATGCACAGCATGTCTAATGAGAAGACTCCACAGAATCTGACATACTTTCATTATTTATCTTCCTTAGAAGTCATATATTTAAAATACAAATACTTCTTTACGTCAAACTTACTGTTATGAATGCCTTGATTTGAATTCATTTACTGGATTTATTTTTGCATTCATGGAAGTGAATATTACATATAAAAGACAATAAATACCTTGAGGTAAGGAGAAACTGAAAGCAAAGAACTTTAAGTCAGAGGAAATATAGAAAAATTTCATTGTTTACATTAAACCGATGCATATATGATGAATGGATTAGAATATCAGCAAATACTTTCAGTGTCATTGGGGAAATGTGATCAAAATACACAATGAATGCTTAAAACTTTTCCCCATTAAGTTTATTGGTACATTTAAAGCAAACAATACAGTTAACATTTATCATTGGGATCTTTACCTTTACACGATGTGTCTTGGTTATTATTTTTCCTAATACCCTTGCCCTCCCTTAACCCCCTTTACCCTTCACTATTTACAAAGACTGTTTTAAAAAAATCACAACAGTAAAAGACTTTTTGCCATCGCTACCTCCCAAAATACTCCCTGTCGCTTAATCATCTTTCTTGCCACTTCCTGAAGCAGCTCTAGAAGTCTTCTTTCCCGACCATTTTTACTTGCACTGTTGTGGCTGTCTTGATGTCCTGAATTAATTGCAAATGCCTATATTTCATAGTTATTTTGACTTTGGTGTGGGGGGGAAACGGAAGTTGCGTGGTGCCAGATTTGGTGAGCAAGGTAGCTAAGGACCCTCTGTCATATTTATACTGCTCTGCCTTTCTGTTGGCTTCTACTGGACATCAAGGTTCACCATAGTTTTGATCACACTTTGTAAATCACTCACAAAATGGAACGCACGGAACTGCTTCAGGAAGTGTCAAGAATGATGGCGGAAGTTCAACATTAGGGCGCATCCTTTGGCAGGGATTAATAGCAACATCTCTTCCGGTAACAAATTTTCATTTAAACATTCATCATATATTTTGATAGCACTTCACATTTCACATTGATTTTGTGCACTTCTGTTTAATTTATACACATATAGTGTCCAGTAAAAGCGTAGACATATTCTTAAGGTTTCACATAATAAGCAAATTAAAAAATTTAAAATTTAAAATAAGCAAATTAAAATTTCATAGCTAAAGGTAAATATGATCAACTTCATGGGAATCTTTGACTATCTTATGTAGCCTAATAATATTAGCTAAAATCCTATTTTAGTGAGTAATGAAAATAGCCAGACTCCTCAAATATCAAAGTCCATTGTTTCCATGGCAACACAGACCCTAGACGAGAGAGCCACATTGCTAGATTTTATTCTAGGAATATGTGTATCCAAAAGTGATACAGAAATTCGTCGTAATATTTTTAAAAAATCAGGGTCTTTATAAATCTTTAGGGCTGAAAACATTCAATTGTATAAAATTTCAAGCATAAAAAGTTGTATTTCCTAACATAAAGCATAGATGAAACTACTGATTACGTAAAACACTGATAAAGCTAACAGAACATATAGGATCAGAGGGACCTCCAGTCTGGTTTCATCTCAGAGTACCTTTTGAATTAAAATCTGCAAGGCAATCCCATTCTGCCTCATTTTCCAAATCATTTCTCTCCTTGAAGAGAATGCCTATCAGCAATGGAGGAAAACTGTACTCACTGAATTTGTGAAAAGACATAGGTATAATAATCCTAAAGTTTATGAAAATAAATATATTTAAGTAATTAATAATAATGGAAAACTATATTTAAAGCTTAATGAATAAGTGCATTATAGTAGGGCTTTTGATTAGTTTGATATTACAATTTTTGCAAAAAAAATACATTCTAAATATTTTTCATTAAGAAAAAACATGAACATAAACCTTGCAGGTTTTAACAAATCAACACTTACAGGCTTGCCCTGAGTTGTTCTCAATGGAGCTCAGAGCTATTATTTCTGTGAAATATAAATGTTTCTTCTGAATATATGTTATTTTCTGATGTATTCACTCTTTTCCTTTTGTGTCTTAATTGTAACATGCACAGTGTTGAATAAAACACATCATTTGAATAGGCTGATGGAGTTAATAAAATCTCAAATGCCTTGAGCAAAACTGATGAGCAATTGCTTGCTGCATAAGCGAAATATTCCATGTAGTTCAAAATAAATCTTTCTATCAAGAATATTATTTGGAGTGTGTATCACTTTGTACGTGTACAGAATGGATAAAATCCACAGTCAGAAAAGATTAAGTGGCTTTTTCAGCTCTTTCCTCAGATCATTGGTGACAACAATGCTTCTGTTTTCAAAGTTACCTCAAAATTGATGCTAAAGCAACCATTAATAGAAAAATCTTAGAACTGGAGGGATCAATGTGCTTTACTGTAAGTTAAAACTGGTTATTAATTGTTTAATATAACTGACCCAATATTCTTTTCAGTGATGTTACTCTTCAGATATAAAAGTTCATACAAGGTAAGTAATTTCATCTGCTTGACCTATTGAAATCCAATAAAAGAGGACGACATAGGTCCAACTTTCTCAAATTCAATTACTTGCCAGACAGTTATTTTAATAAGCGCACAGACGTAAAGGGATGAGAACCGTGCCTCCAATATAATAAAGTCTCAGTAAATACTATCAACATTATTATTTGGTAACTTTTGTCTTATGTCACTATACAAATATAAATGAAATATTAATATCAAGGAACTTAATAAGGGTGTCATATTTGTTTCAATATACCTCTTTTCAAGATGACTACATATTCTTCAGTAATTTTCACAAGGTTACATTTAGTACCACTCTACTTTTATTCTAGATAAAATAAAATGAGAGAGTAGCAAGAAGAAAAACAAATGTGGAAATGTTTAAATAATACAAAATTTGTTAACAAAAGCACTTTGGATACAATTTAAAATTAAAGGCTCTTCCAAAATTTACTTTATATCATTTAAGATAAAATCCTTAAAAATGTTAGTTAATATTCAATAAAGTATACTAATCGTAGCTGTATACAATTTGTTATTTCAGGCAAGATATTTGCATAGTAAGCAGCATTAACTACATTCTTTGGCTGTAGCTATTCTTACTTATTCTTTCTCAGTAGAAAACTTTAATTTAGTGATAATGAAAATACAGGTGAATCAACTCTATCATATGAGATAAGGACAAAGATAAATAAGTGCCACAGAATAACTTATCCATGCAATGACAGACTCACATTAATGAAATACAATATCAAAACATAACTCACAGTTGTAATGTTTTGTATTAGTTATGTTTAAATATTAGTAAATAAAGTTATTAACACCAAGTATTTTCAAGAGAAATTAGTGATATGTCATAATCTATGGAGATCATTAATACAGTAAAGACATAGTACAAAAGTTTTTATATGTTGTCAATAGGATCTATAAAGATTTTAATTAAGCTAAAATCTTATTTGATTATTTCCTTTGCTGTTGCTTCATATTGAGTTATAAATTAATATGTGGAGTTTGTCATATTCTCTATTTAAAATATAATTAAATTAACATTTTAACATAATTTTTAAGTTAATGAGTAAAAAATATTTAACTGACCTAAAAAATATTTTCTCTTCACAGTAGTTAACAAAGCAGGGATTTTTAAAATGATTTTGGTTACTATATTTTTATATCTACTTGTATTTACCTTTTATTTGTAGTGTATAAACATATATTTATAAATTTAATTGTCTCAACTACCCAATTGTTTTTTAAAATGTAGCTCAGAGTATAATTATAAACAATTAAAAGTCATAAAGAAAAACATGTCCAAAGGACTGGGAATTTAGCTCAGTGGTTCTGCCACCTGCCTTGCAAGCGCAAGGGACAGAGTTTGATCCCCAGTACCAAAAACAAAAAAGAAAAGAAAAATATATCCTTTATATAGAAAAATATATGTCTCAAAATATGAATTGTGGATTTACATATGTGGATCTGTATATCTTTTCAATACACTTGTGTCTTTTTTAAAAATACTTAAATATTAGTATTAGTTGTGGTCATCTTGAGTGACATTGTGATAAGTTCATACGTGAATATGATGTGTAATCATTAAATCAAGATATTTAATATGTGTTTTAATTTTTGAAATACAGCACATCGGAAACGAATATTCAGAAACAAATAGTCCACTTGTTAATCACGTTTTATCACTTCAGAGATTTATGTTTCTGAAACAAATGCATATATATTGCACACAAAAAGAAAAGATCATCATTGACTTGTAAAAGAGAAATCTAAAGGGAACCAGAGCTGTGTATTTGTAGAATCATTACTCTCATTTCAGAGAAGCTCTGCGCTGTTTAAGAAAACTGGTGCACATCATTTGAAAAACCAGACACTGCATTCGGTAAAAGCAGCTGCCTCCCTGTCTGCTTCATCTTTCTTTCCTCGCTTCTTTTTTACCAATCATTCTGTATTTTTTTTTATTGAGTTTATTGGTACATTTAGGGATACAGTACAGTTACATTCATTGTTGGGATCATGTACCTTTACATGGCAAGTCTTGATTCTCATTTTTTCCCCTTACCTTTGCCCTCCCTTCACCCCCTCCTCCCCTCCCCATCTACAAACACTTTATTTTCATCTTTTCATTCTCTCACATTTTTTTCTTTTCCCTTTTTGTTCTTCCCCTACGCATCACACCTTCCCTAC
>NW_022900936.1:18533099-18568854 GCF_012274545.1 Fukomys damarensis
CGCCACCGGGTGATCGCAGACAGGCAGGCAGAGAGGCAGCTGAAAAAAACCCCCTCTGGGGTCCTTGGGTCCTTCCTGGGTCTGTTGTCGCGCAGGCCGGGAGCTCGTGCGCACGCCGCCGGGTGATCGCAGAATCATTCTGTATTTTTTGGTAGTATCCTCTCCCTCTTTTTTCTTTTCTTTTTTTGTAAAGTACCGATTTGAGGAAATTAAAAAAAAAATGTAAACCATAATGTTACAATTTAAGCAAAGTTTTTTCTTTTTTCTCTTGAGACAGGGTCTCACTCTGTGGTTCAGGCTGGCCGTGATCTCGCTATGTAGCCCAGGCTGCCGTAGAACTCTCAGTGATCCCTCTGCCTCAGCCTCCCAAATGCTGGGATTACAGGTGTGCACCACAATGCCTAGCTAATTTAATAAATTTCTTACAACACTCAGATGGAACAATAGTACATACATTCAAATTTCTTAATCACTACCTAAACACAAATATATCTATGATATCCAGGAGAAAACTAATATTAATTAATAATTGAATAAGTACTTAGAAGTAACTAGTACATTCCTTTCACAGTGCAATTTTCAAATTACTTCGGGATGACTATATGTCAGGATTGGTAGAGAGGTTAACTCTGGTACTTATAAGTGATTGGACATAATAAAATGTTAAATACTTTTTAATTTATAAGGACATGAACCACCAATTCCACTGGTATCCCGATATTGTTTTATTGAGCTAAAGTGTGCTTCCATAAGAGTACCATACATTCAGTGAACAAAACAACTGAAAATTATTTCTTGCAATTTAAGACGTGATCAAATTAATCAGTAAGGTAGGTTCTATTCTGAGGTTTCCTTTCTTAGCCTGGTGGAAATTTCCATTTCTCTCTGCTCATGTGACTTTGTATTTGTGCGTTTCTATGTGCAAGAAAGGGAGGGAAAGCCAGCCAGATCTCTTCTTTGAAAGACACTGCCTCCCTCATGAGGGTTGCACCCTAATTGCTTCTTCAGGGCCCCATCTCTAAATGCTATCTCACACTGGATGTTAGGATTTTTGTGTATGAATTTTGAGAGAATGCATTTCCATCCATACAGTCTTCCTATATTAGTTAAAAGTTGCATGAACAAATAACTTCTATACAGAGTAGATCCTCTGCTATGCCCTTTGGAATAGTACTGTTTACTTTTTCATAAAATAAATTTTAGTTATTTGAGAATTCATTCATTATCTCATGAATTTGATTTTGATTATTGTTTTTGGTTATTGTTTTCATGAGTAATGCTTTTTCAAAAATTTCTCAATTGTCTAAAAGCCTAACCTAAAGTAACATACAGATGTTATTGTATCAACTCAGCTTTTGAAAAGTGCTTCTCTCTCAACCAACATGCTTTATTCAACTGTATATTCACTTACTTTTTCAATGCCATAGTCTGACTCTTAAGTTCCCCTGAAATCCCCATTATTAAAGGTTTGATGCCTAACTTGACCCCATTGGGAGGTGTTAGAAAAGTTCAGAAGTGAGGCCTTGTGGGAGATCTGACTTTAGGTCATGGTCAACATGTGAAACCTTTGCAGTTTCATCAGAGAGAGCACCTTCAAACTTGAGCCATAATGACTACTGAAAAGATAAGCAAGTACTATGCGTGAGGAAAAGCAGTTGCTTTGAAGGCACATCAGAAAATAGCAAGATTTCACCCATCACAGAATCAAAGGTATACAAGTGTTAACCTTTCATCTAGGAGGACAACCCCTCAGATCGCTGCTAGAAAAGATCTGAGGCAGGAGACCCCTAGGATTCATTTTAAGATGTGTAGCCATCAGGGCTCTCAGAATGCTACTATCCTGGTCCAAGAAATCCAGGATGCTGCTCTAGCCCTGACCTTGGCGTCTTCTACACAATGCTGATTGTTCAGGGAGGCACACAAAATACAAGAGCTATAGGGTCATGGAGGTTTGACCGGATTTCAGTAAAACATCTGAGAGGTCTGACAGAGTCCCTAAGGGGTTAGTTTGTGAAGCTCCGAAAATAAAACTGAAAATACAATAGCGAATCTACAAAATTGGAGATGCCAGGAATGTGTAAATTCTCCTGAGAAAAGCTGAAGGGAGTGAGCAGACCCAGCTCAAGAGAGAAATGATGTGGTCTGTGACCTGCAAAGCCATAGGAATGAGTCTGACCAAATGTGTTTCTTCGTTTTGGTTTGTTTTTGTTTTTTTCATTAAGTTTTCGGTACCTTTTAGGTATACTGTACAGTTATATTCATCACTGGGATCTTGTACCTTTACATGATGTATCTTGGTTCTTGTTTTTCCCCATTCCCTTGTCCTATGTTCACCCCCTCCACTCTTCCTTATTTATAAAAACTTTTGTTTCCATTTTTTCCTTTTCTCAAATTTTTTCTTTTCCCTTCTTTTTTCCCCCTACCTTTCACACTCCTTCTACTCCTTTAGCCCTTTTCTTCCTATTTCACACTATCAATTATACCATTTGAACCTTATTTACACTTTTAGTTTTTCATACCAGAAAACCTATTCGGTATTTACATGTGTGTATCTTATTTATTTCACTTAAGAGTATGGCCTTGGGCAGGGAATTTAGCTCATCGGTTCTGTTACAGGCACAAAGTCCTGAGTTCGATCCCCAGTTACAAAAAAAAAAAGCTCTGTTGCCATTTACCGGGAGTGGTGGTGCACACCTGTAATCCCAGCAGTTCGAGACCAACCTGGGCTACATAGTGAGTTCCAGTTCAGTCTCATCTACATAGTGAGACCCTGTCTCAAAAAGCCAAAAAAACAAAACAAAACAAAACAAAGAATACTGTGAGTGTACTCAAATGTACATACATGTAAAAATGCAATGATACTAGAACTGGCTTAATAAACAAGGTATTCTGCTTCTTTATTTTGTCACCTCTCAGAATAATGATCCTAGATTTCTTTAATCATGAATGAAATGCAAGGAAGTGAGCACACTGGTGAAAAAGCTAGACTAATTTGCAGCACTTGATCTTGTGGATGTCACATATGAATATTCAAGAAACTAATATGGATGACCTCCTGCTGCCCACAGAAGGCTGGATTTAATTTAAATTCATACTGCCACCTGCCACTGTTGCTTTTGTTGCTATGAACGACAATGAGTATATATAGCATTTAACAGAACTTGATGACACTTTAGGGGAAAAAAATGGATGTTTTCTTTGCAATTCCTTTCATTTTTTTGAATTAAAAAATACATCAGGTCCCATTAATGAAGACTGTATCAAAGGGAAAATAACAACTGTGAGAATGTAAATTTTAATTATTTTAACTGTTATCTTTTCTAGATTTGGAAATAAGTGAAAGAGATTTCTGGGTATCCTTTTGATGGAGTCCAGGCACTGGCTGTCAGGATCTCAGGTGTTATGAATTGTACAGTGTTGTGAGATTGCATTTTAATTGCCTGTGTTACTTTATAATATTATAGGGTCAAAGCCTAATGTACTGTATTTCAATTACAATAAAAATATTTTAATTAACTTAGGCAAATCAGACAGAAATCAGTGTCTATCCTATTGACATAACATTTACTGTATAGAACTTAACTATACAACATCTAAATGTTATTTTTTAATTCAGGTTTTGTTAGTCTATGAAACTTATGTGATTACTAAAAAAAAACTGCTACTCACCAAACAGAGCTAATAAATTGTTCTATTATATATGTTACTTTATAATATTATAGGGTCAAAGCCTAATGTACTGTATTTCAATTACAATAAAAATATTTTAATTAACTTAGGCAAATCAGACAGAAATCAGTGTCTATCCTATTGACATAACATTTACTGTATAGAACTTAACTATACAACATCTAAATGTTATTTTTTAATTCAGGTTTTGTTAGTCTATGAAACTTATGTGATTACTAAAAAAAAACTGCTACTCACCAAACAGAGCTAATAAATTGTTTACTATTATATAAATTATTATTTATATATTTTATTTATTTGGAAATGACATCAAATATATTCTCATATGTTTTCAGGTGAACAGTATGATGGACAGGCAAAATTAGGATTAGATAATTTCATCCATGAAATACTTTCCATTTCTTCAACACTGATGCAGTTACCTCTATCCAATGCTTATTAACTTTGCATTTTCTAAGTATCTTGACAGGAGGAAATTAAAAATAGAACTTTCTAAAGGTTAGTTAATTACAGATAATAAATTTTGTTATGCAAATGTGGACATTATGAAACAATTTAATTTTCCAACAACCCACACTGTGCTGGTAAATTAAAACCTATCCTTTATTTGCTGTGTTAAATTTCAATCAAACTGAAGGTTATTCATGGCAAAGATATGTTAGTTTCTACATGCATTTGATCTCTTCCCTTTGAATAAAACTAGGGATCTAATTTAGTTTTTTGAGGTATCTCTTTAGAGCTGTGATTCACAGATAAAACATGTTTTTGCCCTGAAAGAAATTACTCCCATGTTTAAGCAAAGACTCAGGACTAGACTTGACACCTAAGGTTTTAACTCATTAATTTCACCATCTCTCTCTGTCTTATCAGCAGGAGCTAATCTCATTGGCTACATTCTAATTTTCTCTTTATGTTTTCCAGGACAAGTATATATAAAAATTAATAGTGCATATATTAGCCATGATTTAAATTCAAATACACTAGGAATATTTGATGAAATTCTCATTCCTTTACTATTCACACCTAAATTGATCTAAAGTTAATAACTTTGTTATTTTACTTCATTCTGTATCCTCTGCTTCCTTACATATTACTCAAATTATTTTCTCTTCTGATTCAGTTCTTAGAGGAAGCAGCCATCATTTAATGCAAAGCTAGAGGACTATTAAACATAGAAATAAACAAATCTATAAAATAGAGCAATAAAATTATGAAACACCTCTAAGCCCATATTCCAAACTTATTGTGGCCTAATATGAAACTTAAATTTGGAGCTGTTCAACAGATAGCAACATATCCATTCATCTCCACGCCCCGAGACACAATGAAGAAACTTTGATGATTGTAGAATCTGGGAAATTGCACTGACTCTCCTTCAGATCCCCAAAGAGCCACTCTTCCCCTGAACATTTGTATGAGATGACAAAAGGCGCCTTTACTTCATCGATAAACCGTTTTTAGTGTTCTTGCCAAGATGTCATTATGCTCTAAACCGAGCATGTTTTGTTTAAAGGAAAAATAACAGTAGAATCTAACTTTACAAAAATCCATCACTTATTCATGATACACATCCTTGTAAATGCAAGCCTTTTTTCTTTCTGTTTGGTACCGGGGATCGAACTCAGGTCCTTGCGCTTGCAAAGCAGGCCACCGAACCGATGAACTAAATCCCCAGCTGCAAGCCTTTTCTTAAAGCAATGTTTCAGATGCTATTTTTTTCTTTATCTCTTTGTTGTAAATTGTAAATTATGAACATGCACGCAGAATGATCTTTACTTATAACTGTCACCTTATTCTTTAATACAATACTTACTTTTATAAATGTACCTATACTATTAAGTCCTGTCACCACAAAGCAGAATTTAGGACCAGAGAATGCACATAGTGAGGGGTTACAGTGTAAGATTTGCTGGTGATTCCTATACAGGGACAAACAATTGCTTATAAGAAATGACAGGAAGAAAAGCTTCTGTTGTTGCCCTTGTCTTGCCTGCTACAGCACAGAGGTTACTTTGACACAGCCATTTTCTTGCCTACACAGTATTAGCTAGATTACATCTCCATTGTGCAGGTTCCAGTTTCAGTTGTCTCTTTTTGTACAGTGTGTGCTCTCTAAAGGTGTTTTACTCTTTTTGTTTTGCAATGTTGCATTAGCTTTTCCTTTCTTTCTGTTTTTTTTTTCTTTTATACTTTTTTTTCCTCTTCTACTTTCCTTAATTTGTTAGATAATTTTCCATTTTATTCTTTGCTGGTTAATTCAATCTTTAAAATTTATGTAACCTTAAATCTTCTACTTTTATCACAGCCTTTTTTCCTAATATGTCACAATGTGTTCAAAATGAACTTCAAGAAAATGTGATCTTAGATATTGAAATGCAAAGATGACACAAAGAATTTTATTTATTTTTGAAACTCTTTAAATTAACCAAAATATCTTTTCATTCAAAAGAAAAGTTTCTTCAAAGACTCTAAATCTTGAAGGATAACTGGAACCTCTATTTGTCTTTGAGCCTAGACTCCAGATATTACTATTAAACAAACTTCAAATACCTGTACTGCAATCCTTACCTAACTAAAGAGTAACAGCTGTCTTCGTAACTCTTGTCCTGTGAAAACAGGTATCTCCTTTCCATTCTAGCAGTGTGATTGGCTGCTTATGTAAAGTTCTAAAATTACCCCACTTTGGATCCTTTCAGTTGGATGTTATAATTCTCCAATGGATATAGGAATTTTATTTCTACAAAGACTCCTTTAACCTTTGTAATACTTCAGTTTAAAGCACATAAACAGTGATTCAATTCCAATTTTGATGTACCTACTGTTGAAAAGAGCATACAAAAAGTTATTCAAGAAACATATAGGAGGAAATCATTAGGTAATCTTGCAACAGTACCTAAATCCACCTTTTTGGGTTAAACATATATTATATGAAGAGCTGTACAGTAACATATGCACTACTTTATGAATCAGCCAGGCCCCTAAGTTAGAAAAAAAAATGTTACACAATAACAATTGGTATAGAAAAGAAAAGTCACAAAAAAATCTTGAAAGAAAATACTTTTCATCCTTTGGATCTGGATCTACTACTTTAAGGGTGACTATCAAGGTAAGGCATTGGCTTCTTTTATCTAAAGAATATGATCATTATATTAAAATCATTTGTTGATATTACTGTCTTCTTGACTAGGCTCTATGTTCATCACTTTTGTATTTTTAGTAGCATGTGAACCAGCACATAATAGTTCAAGAGTAAAGGACTGGAAGAAAAAAATAACTGAGTAAATTAAAAATGAGAAGCCCCTGTTTGGAATTATATTATTTCATTTGCTTAGCCTGTCTCCAGCTAAACTAATTTCTCAGTTGTGATCCATAGTACGGGCATAATGTTTCAACCTCTACCGACAATGCTTGGCTCAAAATTCTACTAATTTCTTCTCTGCCCTTTATTTAAATTATCTTCAAAACAAAACACACACATTCATTTGTTATATTTTTACTAGTTTTTTATCCATATATTTGGACACGATAGCATCACATATATAGTTACTAACTGGTTGATGAAGTAATAAAAATTGGATAATAAAGTGAGACCAGTTTTTATCAAACTCTTCATTTTATATTGCCTTGCACATAATAAATACGTTCATCATGAGGAGTTGGTAGATATGCGTATCACATCATGATCCTGTCTACTTTCCTCCTTGCCCCAGATCCCCTCCCATCTTGAGAAAGTCCTTATCTGTTTCCTATCATCTATCTCTTATTTTACTCTTTAAATTACTTATACGTTGAGTTTCTCATATGACAGTAACTCTTATTTAACCATCTGTGTCTTACTTATTTCATTTAACATTATTAACTCAAGGTACATCCGTTTTCCTAAAAATGACTCAAACTTGTCCTCTGTAAATGAGTAGCTCTCATTTGTGTATATATTCCATATTTTCATTATGCCTTCATCTAACTGATTAGCTATTATGAATTGTGCTGCTATCAATACGAGAATGCATGACCCACTATAGTATGATGCTTTTAACTTCTTTGAAAAGACACTCTCAAGTGGTATACCTAACTGAAATGGAGCTTCTATTTTTAGTTTTTTGAGGGATCTCCATACTGCTTTCCATAATGGTTGTACTAGTTAACATTCCTACCAACAATGTAAAAGATTTCCATTTTCTACAAAATCTTGCCAGTATTTGCAGTTTTTTAAAAAATTCTTGATAGTCACCATTCTTTCTGAAGCAAGATGGATTCTCAGTATTGTCTTGTTCTGAATTTTTCTAATTGCCAAAGGTGTTGAACATTTTTCATAATATGTCACTATTTTTTTACTTCTGATTTGTCTGTACAGGTGGCATTAAATTATCATAGTACATTATCTCTTAAAAGCTTTGTTAGTTTGCTTTTCAAAATAGATTTATTTTCTACTGTATCCTAAGTTTGTCACAACAGAAAGGAAGATGCAGATTTTCCATGTACCATTTAGCCCCACACACGGACAGACTCCCCTCTTATCAGTATGCTCCTCCTCGGCGATATATTACAATTGAAGAACTTACACTGACACATCTACATTGAAGTCTATAGATTTTATTAGGTTCACTCTTGGTGTTATGCATTTTGTGGCTTTTGACTAATGTATAATGGCATACATTCAGATAGAACAGAGTTATTAACCTAAAAATCCTCTGTGCTTTTCCTTTGCATCCCTCTCTTCCCTGATCCCTTAAATCTCACATATCTTTTATTAGTGCTATAAACTTGACTTTTCTAGAATATCACATAGTTGGAGTCACAAAATACAGGTTTTTCAGATTGGCTACTTTTGTTTAGTACTACACATTTAAGTTTCCCCATATCTTTTCATGGCTTAAAAACTCATTTTCTTTGAGTGTTGAACAATGTTCCATTATTTGATTACATAACATTTTATTTATCCTTTTACCTATTGAAGGGCATATTTGGTGCTTTGTGGTTTTGGACATTATGAAAAAAGCTGCTATAAATATCTATGTGCAAGTTTTTGTATGGACATTAATTTTCATTCAGTTGGCAGAATCATAAATAGGTAGAACCTCATTGGACAATTGCCCATAACATCCAAATTTGGTCATGAATACACACACACACACACACACACACACACACACACACAAACACACACAGACACACACGCACATGATCCACAAACCATAAATTATAATGTCATATTCATATAAAACAGGAATGTATACATATGAACACTAAACCATATGTGAACATTTATTGCAACATTAATAGTAATAAACATAGTTATTATTTATATATTATAATATATAATTGTTATTTAGAATTGCCGCAAGTATAAAATGCACATGTCATTTAGAATATTTTATGAAATGCAAAGTACTTTCTTAGTAATTTATATTTATTACATGTGAAAATAATATGTGTGTTATGGAGTTAAAAGTAGTTTTATTTATTTATATTTACTTAGGTAGTTGTTATTCAACTTAAAATACACATGTGGATCTTATATTTCTGTTGAAAACAACTGCTGTACATTTATAAAAAAAATCAACAAGCCAAACCATTGCATCTTCAACAGTACAGTGAAACTCATGAGATTACATTGAGACCAAGAAGATATGCATATAAGTAATGTATAGCAAAAAAGAGAAAATTGCAGCTACATTTCATTTAAAAAGGTAATAATAATAAATGAGTGGGAGAGACATTCTCAAAGCCATGTGAAACTAAATGCCATTGAATTTCAAAATTAATATTTACACATTTAGTTTATATATGCTGCATTTTTAGTAAAACATTTAAAGTGTTACAATTTATTTTTTAGTTAATTTTATTGGTACTTTTAATGTATGCAATATAATGGTATTCATTGTTGGAAAATTGTACCTTTAAATAATCAATCTTGTTTCTTAGTTTTTCCCTATTCCCGTCCCTCCCTCCCTATCTATAAAGACTTTGTAATTTAAGTTAATATGAATATAATTAATCTCCTTATCCACAAACACACTTGCTTATCTAAAATTATTTTTAGGTCTCTAGCATAAAATATATAGCTAGAGTTTTGCATGCATTGATTCTTTTAAACATTTATTAATTCATAATTGCAGAAAATTAAACTGAGACAGGACAATCACTGGACTTCCTCCAGTCATCAAAATGCGTTTGAGCTGGATTAAGACTTTGGAAAAGATCTAACTTAAGTAAAACCTGGAATGTTTTACTTGCCCTTCTTCACGATTTCTTTTCCTGTTTCTTCCTAAGAAAAGTTTCATTAAAATTTCTGATCGTCTCACAGCCAAACTCAATTTGACAGCAAAATGCAGCACAAAATTAGTAGTATCCTCTGTCATACTTCTTCTGCAACATCCACATTTAATTAAATGTTTTGACCTAAAAAAAAAAAAAAAAAAGATGTACAAAGTGTCAGGTGCAAGTCAGTAAAAAGAAAAATGTTTCGCTGATTTCAGATAGCTTGGTTATGGGAGACAATCTTCATCTAGAAGGCATTAAATCTGTTTGGGGCGGCTTGGCCAATAATTAGAAAATTTTACATTTTCTATGAAAATTGTCTTTACATATCCCTGAGTATTTCATCTCCTGAGTATAAAATACTCTTAAATTGCCCTAAATGTTTGCTAAGGAAGAGTCTATAAATTTAAGTTTCTAAGCTTTGAAAGCCAAAGCTGTGTATCATGTATTGGCTGCTGTGCTCTAACATCTCTAAATCTACGTTATCTTAGCAATAATTTCTTAAAGTGTTTTCTTTTTAATTTTGCAGTAATATTTTACATATAGGTGTATATAAGGAATACAGTGTTAATGAATGACTGTAACTTCAACAACTGTGCTCTCTCCTGTTAATACTCTTCTCTTTCTGGGATCTCCAAATATAAGTGTCTTTATTCTCTAGGTGAAATTAACATCCTGATTTTGATATAATTGTTCCTTAGATTTATTTTCAATTTTGTTGGCTTCTCCCAAACAATATTGTCAAATGAGTGCATCTACTGACTAGGAGATAAATTATTTTGCAAAGCAGGTATTTTCAGTTCTTTGATTTCAATAAAATTGGAGGAAGTAATTGAACTATCAGGTGAATAACTGTTATGGATAATTTCTTAAGAAAGAATTATAAGATGTTTTGATATATTTGATGAATGACATTGAACAGTGAACCTCGTCTCGGGCAAGTTCACTTTTTATATAAAACAAAGTTTCCCTACCAAATGGTTACTAGGGCCAGGGATTTGGCTCAGTAGTTCCATAGCCTGCCTCACAAACATAAGGACCTGAGTTCGATCCCTGGTAACAAAACAAAACCAAACAAAACGAAAAAAGTAATAGGAATAAAGAAGAAAGAGAAAAAAAAGTTATTACATTTGAAGTATGTTTCTGCTGTCACTTATTAGTTTCACTTTAATATGGTGTGAGGGATCCCACTCTGTTGGATTTCAGTTTCTTTAGATAGTTTAAGGTCTATATTATTATTATGTGCAT
This sequence comes from Fukomys damarensis, assembly GCF_012274545.1. Lineage (NCBI taxonomy): Eukaryota > Metazoa > Chordata > Mammalia > Rodentia > Bathyergidae > Fukomys > Fukomys damarensis. The sequence continues at coordinate 18,544,299 of NW_022900936.1, forward strand.
AATATATTTTGAATTTTTAAAATTCTCAGAATAGGAAAAGCTCTTAAGATAGAGAGTAGCTTTGCGATTGCCTAGATTAGGTGCATAGGGATTGGGGGATGACAGCTAGTGGTTATAGTGTTTTATTTTAGTATAACAAAATGGTGTAAAGTTGATTATGGTCATGGTTGCACAAGATTGTCAATGTGCTAAAATCTACTGGATCTTACCCCTTAAGCTTGTAATTGTGTGGTATGCAAATTTTAGTTCAATAAAGCTGTCATTTTAAAAATTTCTTATAACATGTTAACCACGAATAAGAGCAAAAGATTTGTGGATCTGTCTCTCATATGCAGAGTCTCTGAGAAAAGGTATGGACCTAAAAAGGATATCTGATACTATAAGTGTAGAAACCATAGTACAGACGATAATGGGGTTACTGGGAGTTCAAAGGAATGACTATATGATCTGATGATATTCTATTCTCTATGTTCATAATCCATAAACTGAGGTGGAGAAATGAAACATAATTCCTTTTGAATAAAGTGAAAGCTATAGATCCTCTTGCCAGAAAAAAGGAGCATGAATTATATACCAAAATATTCATCTACACTTAATTTCAGTGCATTGAAGGAGGATTTTCCTCATACAAAAACGTTTAAAAATATTTACTAAGGAAAAAGAAAATTTTCTCAGTGTGGTCTTAATATAACTTGAAGTTAGGAAAAGTTTCAGTGTTAAAGCTTGTCTCATGCAACCAGTAAGTGGTAGCCATATGCTACTAAATGACTTGTGAAGTGGGGCACATTTCTTTTTTTTATTCATTAAGGTTCTTGGTGCATTTTAGGTATGCGGTATGGTGACATTCATCATTGGGAATTTGGACCTGTACATGATATGCTTTGGTTCTTATTTTTTCCCATTTTCCTGCCCTTCCTTCAACACCTCCACTCCTCCCTATTTGAAAAGAGTTTGTACATCTCTTATAATACTGTTTCAATAACCTATATTATATGTAAAATTTACAATAAAGTTGTTCTATAATCAGTACCACATAAGAATAACTGAACTCATACCACATATCCCAAATGGTATTTGGTTTGAAATATTTTAAGCATCACGGTGGCAAGAATTAAAAATAATGAGTTTAACTTCATATAGATACATTAGGACATATATGTTACAGGATAATTATAAAAATAATTTTAAGTATGAACTATTTTGTTATAGTCTGTCATCCTCAAAAAGTAAAATAAAAAAAGTGTGATCAGGAAGGAGAAGAACAAATATAAAATTTCCAGCTGTTAAGGAAGCTTTTTAGTGCACTTCAAAATTAATTTTTGATTGACATTTTGATATGCCTTCCCCATTTTCTTGTGACAAAAGAATGGTTTGGATATTTTGTTTACAAACATATCATTTGCAATTTGAAAAAAATAAACTTTGTCAAATTTTATAACCAGATATTATCTTTAAAATGTGTAAGAAGGCACAGGTTTTTTTAATATATTAAATAATTAAAGTAGACATGTAAGCATAAAATATAAAGGAAAACTTAATTTTATAAAACAAGGTTTTAGAATGAATGACTATATTTTAATTAAGATACTGTAATAAAAAAACTATTTCCAAACTGTTTTCCTTCCTTTGTTTAAATTTCTTTAACATTCTTAGCAATTTTGGCTTGAATTAAATTTTGCTTCATCTATCCTTTCTATTCATAATGCAAACTGTCTGTTACAGTATTTAACTTGGTATTTTTCTTCCATGAGTCATCCCTAATTTGATACAAATTTACCTGATTATAATTTTGTATTTTATTGCTTATCATAAAATTTTGTCCTTCCATGCAGTGAAAAATCAGGTAAAGCTGAAACACTAGTTTGTGTCTATGAGAGACTGAGAACAGACAAGCAAAGCTGATATATATATTTTTTTAATTTCTAGAAAAAATCTCTATTGCATTGTTCAGTCTTTCCTCTCCCAAATGCTATCTTCTCCATAACCCAGGACCTGTCACTATACACGACATTATTCATGCTCTACTGAGCACATCTTCCCACAGAATGTTGTCTGCTCTTTTCTTAATTCATGAAGTTTATTGGAACAGATGTTTTTATGGTGCCCATTTTCTTGAGTATAGAGCAAGGTTGTGGTTCAAAAATCTTTAAATTTCCAAAAGATTCCCATGAAGACTGGAGCCAATCTCTTCTATGATACAAATAACATGTTTTTTTTAACTGATTAAGTAGACTTGATCTTATTTTATTCCATCAACCTTTAACCATTAGATTCTTGAGATGGGTAGCATTGGCCCTATACTCAAGAAAGCCCTGAGCCTGCACTTGCTGTGAGCTCCCTCAATTTCTACCTTATCCTTTTCTAATTTATGTGTGGACTATCTCATGTGTTGTACTGCCTCCTTTCTGTCTGATGTCTGTCTTTTTGTTTTCCTGTCTCTGATTTTTTCTGTCTCTCCTCTCTTCTCTTCTTCCATCCTCTTCTCCCTGTACTGTTTGATTTGCCATAGGTGTGATCAATATTTGTGGCTACAGAATTACTTTCTGCTTTGTTAGGAGAGCAAGTTTCCATGACCTTCAAGGTAAGAGGAAGCCAATTGTTTTTCAAATGGGCTTTAACTAACAAATACCCCAAAAACTTTTAGGCTCATAACCCATGGGTACCTCATAGGTCACAACATTTACTTTCTACCAAAAATTAATCTTATATATCTTTTTTGTTTGTTTGTTTTTTGTTTGTTTGTTCTTGCTGTGAGCTCCCTCAATTTCTACCTTATCCTTTTCTAATTTATGTGTGGACTATCTCATGTGTTGTACTGCCTCCTTTCTGTCTGATGTCTGTCTTTTTGTTTTCCTGTCTCTGATTTTTTCTGTCTCTCCTCTCTTCTCTTCTTCCATCCTCTTCTCCCTGTACTGTTTGATTTGCCATAGGTGTGATCAATATTTGTGGCTACAGAATTACTTTCTGCTTTGTTAGGAGAGCAAGTTTCCATGACCTTCAAGGTAAGAGGAAGCCAATTGTTTTTCAAATGGGCTTTAACTAACAAATACCCCAAAAACTTTTAGGCTCATAACCCATGGGTACCTCATAGGTCACAACATTTACTTTCTACCAAAAATTAATCTTATATATCTTTTTTGTTTGTTTGTTTTTTTTGTTTGTTTGTTTTTTGAGACAGTGTCTCACTATGTAGTTGAGACTGACCTGGAACTCACTACGTAGCCCAGGCTGGTCTCGAACTGACAGCAATCCTCCTGCCTCAGCCTCCCGAGTGCTGGGATTACAGGCGTGCCCCACCACGCTCAGCCCCTTATATATCTTTTTTTGCATATATTTATACTATCATCTGAGCAACTGAGTCATGATGTTCTGAAAAGATGGTCTGCATCTCTCTCACTCTACTTTCTGTTCAGACCCACCCCCATTTGCAGCCTTTGCTCTTTTTTAAAAAATCAACCCTCACTTTAATAGAATAATACATTGTCATATACATATTAGTAGTCTAAATAAACTTTTTTCTCTATCCTCACCCATAATGATCAACACAGAAGACTTTTGTGACCTCAAGAACTGTGGGAAATTATTTCTCATCAGTGAGCAATTAATAAATTCTGCATCAGAAACCCACGTGGGTTTCCTTTTCTTCAATTCTGACACTATCTAGAGATAGGTGCTGATCTCACAGGTTGAATGCTCAGGTATCATTATTAGTTAGATGCCAGTTTCAAAGCCCAGGTTATTTTACCTGCACTTCTGGACTATACTGGGGCTCTCACAATCTCCCTACCTGGCTTTATTAATTTGCTTTAATGGTTCACAAGACTGAGAACACTTTGTTTCTTTGATAATGTTACCTTGTAGATTTCTTGTCAGGGAAGAGAAAGAATAAATTTATTTTAATGAATTCAGACTTATCAGGATAGAGTTCTGTCCTTCCTTGTGGCTGTAGAACATAAACTAAATACTTGAAATTTGAAGAGTGCAAAGAATGACTTTAATATTCTTTGGCACACTGGACCACCATCTCATACTTTATTATAGCAAGGTAGCTTAGAGTTGTCAGGTGATACCCAGTATTCTTAGGGTAGCCAAGGGTCATGCTGAGGAAACTAACCATATTTTTAGCGATTAGAAGCTTGGGTCATGTGGAGACTTCAGTTTCCAAACCAAGAATAACTAATTGAACAAGCAATCAATATTTTTATAATAGAATTATACAATGAAATTTTATTATAAAATTCAGGAAAATCTCTAGGCACTGAAGCTTGGGTAAGCTTCTCTGGTTGACAACAATCTTTGTATATTTGGATGACACATGGTCCAGAGTAGGCAATGCCTTCAGGAACTACATAGAGAGAAGACAACTGGGACTTCAATGTTTAATTTCAAACCACATTCTATCTTATGTGTCTCTTTCCTTGGTTCTAAGCAATAGCCTGTCCCAGTGATAAATCTAACAGTGAGTATATTATGTTTTACTCTTTCTAATGAACTTTTGAACCTGAGGGTGCTTTTATGGGAACTCTTTTACTTACCATTAACATGAGAAATCTGGGGCACACTAGTCAGTCTGGAGAGATATATCAGCCTCAAAGTCTGAATAATTACAGGTAATGACCCCTATATCAAATTTAATTTTGACTGACCAGCAAGTATTGTACTGCATTATTCCAAAGACTGTACAATGCAGTAAAATGAAAATTCCTTAGGAATAGAAGCTGATTCCAGTATGCAAATTTCCCTAAATGGCTACATCATGTGCACCAAATACAATGTATTTTATAAGACTGTAGGGTCCTGTTAAGTAAATAGATCTGTTAAGCTAATAAAACATTGGCACAATAAAATGATCTATTTAACAGGTTTCTGGTGTGTTTTGCTAAATTGCCTTGACAAATTTGCAATCACAAGGCTTGGAGTTTTCTAAAACTTAATGATATGAATCATCATAAGGGATATTTAAATTTTAATGTTCTTATTAAATACAGACACTCCAAATGTGACTTTTTATGGGAACATTTTTTTCTTTGAGGTAAAAGTTTGACTACACAGTTTGCCTATTTAGCTTACATAGAGACACTCAGAAGTGATGATTTTAATGCCATATTCATAAGCTTGAGAGATTTCTTATTTGGATAAGAAACTTTTATTAAACTGAATGTTTTGATCTTAAAGACTTAAAATATTAATTTCCTCTTGTAATAATCCTCTTATAAAATTGTAGTTATTTATTGTATACATATTTATAATAAAAATTTAAATCATGTCAAGTTTTATAGTAATGCATCTAAAAATCAAATGTTTTGATTATTCCCAAGAAGTCTCACCTAGAAGTAAAAAGCAATTTTGTACATTGTGGTTTTATGATCCTTTTAAAACACCACTATTATTGGAAATACTATTGTTGATTATGAATTTAGAATTTCATTAAAATTGCACATTGTGTGTTGGTATTTACTTAGGGTTAGGGTAGTAGGAAAGTCTTCAAGAATAATAATACATCTGTGGAATATTCCAAGCTAAGTCATAATCAGCTATACATATTTATATATTATCAGTTGATTTTCATTCATCTCTAAGCAAGAAACTTACTGAGCTGCATGGGGAGCTCACCAGCACCCCAGGCCTTCTTTACAGCAGACTGGTGAGGACCATCCAGTCTTTCAGGTGCCTCTGCATCATTCCCCACCCTGTGCTCCTGGGCCTACTGGTTGTGCCAGTACCTGGATCCACACTGCAAATGTACAGGTGGTGATGAAGCCCATTTTACTGAGCCCCAGAAGATATAATGGAAGTGAACAACTGAACAACTGCAATAAAGGCCCATCAGACCTCTGTAGTTGGTAAGTTGGAGGATTTACCACTTTCCGTCAGAATGTGGACTCTATTCGGGACAAGGGCAGTGGGAAACTGTAGTAGAGTCTTGCAGAGTTCAACCCTGCAGAAGGTCAGGGAGTTCAATATTTATGAAATTAGGTATACTTATTACAATATAAAAAGTTAGATAAAGAAAGAAAAGTTTAAACATTAAGTAATTAATTTACGAAGCATAGCATTAGACTACCAAAAGTTACAAGAAAAGGATAAAAGAAATCATCATATAGAACACTTTTTTTTTTTACCTGATTACAATGGGTAAGCAGGAAAATCTATTTAAATACCACCACTACTCTGCCAAGTGTACATTTTCAAAGTGTGCCTTTCTCAAATTATGGGCCATTAGAGAAAGAAGAAAATCACAATTTCTCCCAGAGAGTATATAAAAAAAAAAAAATCTAAGCAAAACAACACTAAAAACTAAAAGAGAACACAAAATAATAGGTAAAATTCTGATATTTTTAAGGACTACTGCTATGAGTTTAATAAATTACTAGATTATGGAAGTTGCAGAAAATGATGTGCAGCCCAGAAGTCTATCTAATGCTATATTATTATTGAAAGTTAGGGGTGATTTTAAGTATTTACAATGTTTGAGTAGTAAAATACCAATCTCTTCAATATTATTGGTTATAGAGCTACTAGAGCATCTATGTTGTCAATCTCAGACATTAAGCAACAAAAGGGAGGACAAGATCTATAAGAAAAACAGATGACAAGAGAAGAGGAAAGGGAAGTTTGCAGACAACCAGGGCAGTCAATGTGTCAGTATGACACAGAGGAAGCCAGAATGCTTTTCTGGGAATAAGGGACAGAAGGGATCAGTTCTCCGATGCAATTGAACATGTTCAAACAGCACTGGGAAGGTATTAAGAGCTCTGTACATGACAATTTTAGAAACTTAAACTGTTGAGTAATGCAAGCAATTATTAAGCTTAGGAACAAAAAAAATGTAAAAGGATAAATATGTATTCACTCATTAGCATCTCATTCATACACACATAAATGCATTTTACTTTGCAGAGAAGAGGCAGATAATTCCATTTACTAGAATTTCCTTTCCCACATAAGGAAAAGTAGAGGTCTTATTATCAGAAAATTGTTGAGTTTCCAGTGAGATATGAGATAATCAGCTACCTTGGGATTTTACAGTGAGGGAGCCAGGCTGAGCTTTCCAAACATGCTTCAGAATCCCAAAGTGTTGGGGAACGCTCTTGACAATCACTCATTTCCATTTTGGATGAGACATTTTGAGATGACTTCCCAACTTGTTGAGCTACAGGCTAATAATTATGTAAGTATCTAATTTTATGCATTAATTAATGTGACATATGCATAGTATATATAAATATGGACACAAACATGAAGCTGCTAAAAGTGTTCTTCTGAGAAAGAATGATCCATAATGGCTGCCTGGCTTTCATTTAGTACATATTAAATAATTGTTTTCTTTGTTATACTATGTTCATACGTCATTACTTACCAATAGTCTATTTTTTTTTCCTCATTGAGTTTATTGGTACATTTTAGGTATACAGTACAGTTACACTTGTCATTGGGATCTTGTACCTTTATGTGACAGGTCTTGATTCTCATTTTTTCCCCATACGCCTGCACTCCCTTCACTCCCTCCTCCCTTCCCTATTTACAAAAACACTTTTTCCATTTTTTGTTTTCTCATACTTTTTCTTTTCCCTTATTCCCTTTTCCCTCCCCTCCCCTCTTCCCCTAAACCTTTAGACCTTTTCTTCCTATTTCACATTGTCAATTATACCATTTGGCTCTTATTTACACTTTTTAGTTTTTCACACCAGAGAAACCATTTGATATTTATACATGTGTGATTTATTTATTTCATTTAAGCATTTTACCTCAATATGCATCCATTTTCCTATGAATGACATTAATTTCTCATTTTTTATGGCTGAGTAGTATTCCATTTTATAGAAATACCACATCTTTTTTTTTTTTGAGACACGGTCTCACTATGTAGTTGAGATTGATCTGGAGCTCACTATGTAGCCCAGGCTGGTCTCAAACTCACAGTGATCCTCCTGCCTCAGCCTCCCAAGTGCTGGGATAATAGGTGTGCACCACCATGCCCGGCTGTAAGACCAAATCTTCTTTATTCAGTCTCCAACTGATGAGCAATTGGGCTGTAGTCTTTAAAAGAATAGCTGGAGAAGAGGGTGTGCTAGATGCATTACTTAAAATTGAAGAGAGTATAATATCAGGTACCCAAGACAATTGTTCCAGGATTATCTAATACTCTCATTCAAAAATGTATGTATGTAATACTGAGTTTTCACTAATAATTGTGCATGTCCTTTGAAAGAAGTAGACAATTGCTAGCATATTAAAGCTTATGAAGCCAAGTCTGGAACAATATTATTTAAATACTTTGTATTTTTGAGAGCACAATGTTTATACTATGTTTTTTAAAGATGAAATATTTACACTGTTAAAAGCATATTCATAATGATTTCTTCTCTTTATAGTATGCACTATTAGCACGCTTGTTTTTCTCTGAAATTGATGAGCAAATTCAACTCCAGCTCCTAGAAAATTAAAATTTAAAAAGCCTCAACAAAATATAACTGAAGCCTCAGCTGTATGAAAAGGTGAAGACAAGCCCTTAGAACTTGTGAGTTTATTTGCATGCAGTTTATGTTGTAATTCTTAGCAGTACATTTGACTCTTTGAACTTTCTAGTGGTAGTAAATTTTATTCCTGCTGACAGCAAAAGTAATTGCTTTGAACATTGTAACAAGGATTGTTGGAAAAGTTTAACAAGGTTTTCTTACCCCATTTCTGCAGTGTCTGCATTTCTCTTTACATAAATAGATTGGAAAAATTGGAAGCAACATTGATAGTTTAAAAATGAGATATCTGCTAAGACATTATTGCTTTTTATAATGAAGTAATTACCTTCATTATTCCCCATTATTTTGCATTATGGAAATTCCTAGCAATTTTTATAAAGAGCACATAGACTTCCCCTACTCAAGCCTCCCTGCCACCAGCAGACTGGTGAGAACCAGAGCTGTGTGAAGCCAACAGCATGGCCGCTTCCCCACATGGGCCTCCCTGCCACCAGTGGAACTGTGAGCTGTGAAGGCAGCTCCAGCAATCTAACACCCCCACCACCACCTCTGGCCTCCTGCCTATGCCTGCACCTCATCTACTTTTCAGAGTCATAAGGGCTCTATAATGCCATTGTCCAGAAGATAGAGCAGAAGTGAAGAATAGTAAGAGGAACTTACTCCTTCTAAGTCCCCTTCCTATAAAGTAAAGTTACTATATTGATCAGTTTATTCATTGTAAACATATTTTAGTCTAGTCCTCAATTTAATTTCATCAAGTTAAAGGTAATAGATTAATAACTACCACAAATTGCCATTTTCTAAGCTGTTCTTGATTCTGTTGTTGCTGATTGTATGACTTGGGCTAGTGATGTGCTTGATCTAATTAGTTATCTTTCCTGGTATAATAAAAATGAGATTACCCCAGAGTCATCAGAAACTTAAAAACCTAAAGACCAGAAATATCTGGAGGACACCTCTGAGTAGCAATCATTACTTGAAGATTCTAAATATAAGCAACAAAAATACTTACAATAAGTAATACCAAAGTATCAACCCATGAATTAAACCAATGGCTATAAAACAACAACAATAATAAAAATGAAAAAAAATATTTAAGCAAGACACAGTCTTCCAGTTTACCAATGGCAAATTCTGGGGAGAAATGAGGTGAAAAAGTATGATAATCAACCACCTGGACAACATGAAATGATAGCACAGAAAGTAACAAAACATAACAATGAAGCTCTAGGAAAATTAAAAACAGAAATAATTTCCCTGATAACTGCAGAGACAATGAGAATAATAAAAGACATGATTAGAGTCTCTAGAAGAGAAACAATTAAAAAAATAGATGAATTCCAGACCATGACTGAAGCCATGAATTCTCACATAGCAAGGCTGGAGACTTAGCTCAGAGGTTCTGCTGCCTGTCTCACAAGTGCAAGGACCCAAGTTCGATCTCTGGTACAAGCAAACAAACACACACACACACACACACACACACACACACACACACACAGAAAACTGACCCAATCTTAAAAAAGAATACCAGATATAGAAGACAGGATGGTGATTAGTGACCATGAAAAAAGAGATCTCTTAAAAATAGTAAGGGACAATGAGAAATCAATCCAACAGCTCCTAGATGATGCAAAGAAGATTAATATAAGATTGATAGGAACCCACCACAAAGCAAGAGAAAGTACAAATGAAATAAGAAAAAAATATTCACAGAATTAATGATAGAAAACTTCCTAAACAGAGGAAAAGAACTTTACAAACAGATAATTGAAGCATATAGGCCACCAATTAGCTATGTTAAAAAAAAAACTACATCTAGACATATAATAGTGAAGATCACAGAAACCCAACCAATGAACAAATACTACAAGCAGTTAGAGAAAAGAAACAAATGAAAAGCAAAGGAAAGCCCATCAGATCACAAAAGACTGTTCAACACAAACCCTCAAGTCAAAGAGGGCCCAGAGTGAAGCATTTTAAACCTTAAAACAAAACAAGCTGAAATCTAGGCTGATGTATCCTACAAAACCATCTTTTAAAACTGAAGGGGAAATAAGATACTTTCATGGCAAAGAACACAAGAAAAACTTCATGAATATCAAACCAGTACTCCAAACAATATTTAGAAATATCCTAGAAAAAGACAGTGAAGGTCACAACTCCATTAAGCCCAAAAGAACAAATCCAATAGGCAAGAAATCAAAAGGAGAGGGAGAAAAATAAAACAGAGCCAACAACAGGAAAATAACATGACAATGATAAGTCAACACATACCATTTATAACTGTCAATATTAATAGTCTCAATTCACCAATCAAGAGAAATAGACTGGCAGCATGGATTAAGAAGCAAAATCAACAATTTGTTGTATACAAGAAACACACCTAGTTCAAAAAGAAACACATAGACTGAAAGTAAAACGATGGAAAACAGTTTTCCATGCAACAAGAGCCCAGAAAAAAGCAGGGGTAGCTGTCTTATTTGCAGACAAAATAAATTTCTAACCAAAACTAATTGAGAGTCAAAGAAAGTCACTACATTCTTGTAAAGGGTAAAATCCAAGAGGAAGAAATGACAATAATAAATATATATGCACCAAATACTAATACCCCCAATTATATAAAATCAGTAAAGAATACAGATGGTCATCAAGATCATACACCCTGATCAACTCAGATTTATCCCAAGGATGCAAAGACGGTTCAACATACATAAATCAATAAATTTAATACACTATATTAACAGAGTCAAGGACAAAAACCATATGATAATATCCATAGATGCAGAGAAAACATTTGACAAAATTCAACACCCAATTCATGGTAAAAATCCTACAGAAAATTGGAATAGATGGTCTTTGTCTCAACTTGATAAATGCTATCTATGAAAAAACCAACAGCCAACCTCATGTTAAATACCCTAAAACTGAAAACCTTCACATTGAAATCAGAAACACTATAGCAATGTCCACTATCACCACTCCTGTTCAATATACTTCTGGAAACATTAGCCACAATAATTAGACAAGGGAAAGCAAGAAAATCAATAAAGATAGGAATGGAAGAAGTGGAGCTCTCAATATTTTCTGATCTGATACTCTACATATAAGACCCAAAAAGCTTTGCCAAAGGACTTCTAGACTTAATCGACAGATTCAGTAGAGTAGCTGGATACAAGGTCAACACTCAAAAATCAGTAGACTTCTGTACACAAGTAACAGATTCATTGAGAATTTAATTAGTGAGACAATCCCTTTCATAATAGCATTCAAAATGAAATGTCTAGAAATCAACCTAACAAAGGAAGCAAAAGACCTCTACACTGAGAACTACAGCATTCTGAAAAAAAAAAGGTATTGAAGAGAATATAAGAAAATCTAAACATATCCTTATTCCTTGGTAGCAAGAACCAATATAATGAAAATGGTCGTATTTCCACAACTGCTCTACAGATTTAATGCAATCCCTATTGAAATCCCAATAGTATATTTCACAGAACTAGAGAAAATAATCCAAAAATTCATTGGGAACCAGAAGAGACCTAGAATAGCAAAAGCAATTCTAGGCAACACTGACATGGCAGGGGGTATCACATTCCCCAAATTGAAAGTATATTACAAAGCCACTGTAATAAAAACAGCATGGTCCTGGCAAAGAAGCAAACCTGAGGATCAGTAAAAGATGCAGAAACAACTCCAGACATATTCAGCTACCTCATTATTGACAAAGGAACCAACCATCCTCACTGGAAGAAAGATAGCCTCTTTGATAAATGGTATTGGAAAAATTGGATTTCAAGTTGCCAAATATTAAAACTATACTTTTATCTCTCACCATGCACAAAACTAAAATTCAAGTGGATTAAATATCTAAATATTAAAAAGAAAAATTAAAATTGCTTGAAGACAATTTATGTAGAACTCTTGAAGACATTGGCATAGGAAAATACTTTATGAACAAATCCTCAGTAGCACACAGGAACTAGCACAAAGAATTAACAATTGGGATCTCATCTTTTTAAAAATGTTCTTCACTGCAAGAGAAATCACCAACAGAGCAAAGAGACAATCTACAATGTGGGAAAATAATTTTACCAGCTGCTCCTCAGACAAAAGTCCACACTCTAGAATATATAAAAAACTCAAAAATATCAGACCCTCAAATAAAAAGACCCAATTCAAAAGTGGGCATCTGAAATGAACAGACATTTGTCAGAAAAAAAAAGCAAAGCAAGCAAATAAATACATGAAAAACTGTTCAACATCACTTGTCATTTGAGAGATGTGGATGAAAACAACACCAAGATTTCATCTCCCATTAGAAAGAATGGCTGCTATCAAAAAATCAACCAATAACAAATCCTGGAGGGGTTGTATGAAGAAAGGAACCCTTCATTGTTGGTGCAAGTGCCAACTGGTGCACCCACTTTGAAAGTCAAAATGGAGATACCTGTACAAGGGGAAAAAATGAGAACCAAGACCTGTCATGTGAAGGTCCAGGATCCCATTAATTAATGTAACTGTATCGTAGACCTAGATTGTATCAATAAACTCAATAAAAAATGGAGATACCTCAAACAACTAGGATTAGAAGTCCCTATCCAGCAGAGAAATAGCTGGATATCTTCCTAAAAGAATTAAAAGAGTCATACTACAGAGAAATATATGCTCACCCATGTTTATAGTGGCACAGTTTGTAATAGCTAAAACTTGGAAACAGCCCAATTGCCCATCAACTGGAGACTGGATAACAAAGATAGAGTACTACTCAGCCATAAAGAATGAGAAGCTAGAGATATTTATAGTTAAGTGGGTGCACATCGAGGTCATACTCTTAAGTGAAATTAATAATACACACGTTTAAATACTAAATTGTTTATCTGGTATGAAAAACTAAAAATGTAAATAAGTCTCCAAATGTATAATTAATATTAGGAAATAAGAAGTAAAGTTGTAAAAGTGTCAGGGAAATGGGAGGGGTAGGGGAAAGGTAAGAAGGAAAAAGAAAAATATATGAGATAAGGAAAAACATGGAAACAACATCTTTGTAAACAGGGAAGGTGGAGGTGGTGAAGAGAGGGTTGGGGAATAGGGAAAAACTAAGTACCAAGATATGTCATGTAGAGGAGCAAAATCCCAATGATGAATTTAACTTTACTGTATACCTAAAATGTTCCATTAAAAAAAGAGAGAGAGAATTGCATAGGTAAATTCATGCACCAATGTCTGTCAATTTGAAAGTCTTATTTGAGGAGTGAAACTTATATAAAAATACACACAAAATTTAAAAAGTCACAAGCAACACACGAATATTTTAGTGCTGATAGCCTTATTCTGTCTACTCTCTAATATTTGTATACTTCATTTCATTAGTTTTGCTACTTGCATTTCGTGGGTAGCATCAGCCATGTTTTGGTATCTCAGTTCAATCCTGATTTGATTCAGGTAAATTGTGAACTCAGATCCATCAGCCACCTCCTCTACATTTTATATTTCAGTTTTATACTTTCTTCTATTTTTTCTTTTCTCACTTTTTTTCCTTTGTTTTTCTTCTTCCTTTACTTCATCCTCCCTCCCTTTCCTCTGTCTTTATTTTTTTCTTCTTTTCTTTCTTTTCTCTTTCTTTCAATCTTTCTTTCTTCCTCATTATTCAAGTTCTCTGATACCCTGCAGGATATAGTTCTTTTATTTCCTTCACACAGAATCAGATCTTCTGAGATCTATCTCTTTTTCTCCTGAACACTCTTTATCTATGGAATGTAAATCATAATTATGTACTTGCCTCAATAAAAATCTGTGAAATATTTAAAGCAAAACCATTTTTATTACATCCCTTGGAAAGTGTCAGAATATCATAGAGACTTAAGAATGTCTACTAAAATAATAAATATATAGACAGTAAAAGTATTTACAGAGTCAATAAGGATGTGGAGAGCAGAAAACGCCCCATAGGCTTTGATCGTCCTTCTGAGTTTGTGTTTATCTAGGCAAATGGATCTTTAAGAAAAATGTCGGAAGTCCATCAGAAGTTGATCATTAATAACTTTGCTTTAGTTCTTCTCCTTTAGTGCACTTTACTTGAATTCAAACTCATTTTACATTTTTATACACACTGAATTTCAGTATGAGTCAGGATTTTCTTTCTCGCTATCTCTCCATAGCGGGAAACTGGCAATTCCATTTGAGATGTGGCTTGAATTAATAAAAACTAGACAAAATAGTTATAAATATAAATCCTTTTACCTCAAAGAATCAAATATAGTAAACTTTACATTTTGGTTATATAACTGTATTGCTTTTACTTTATTTTGAATTAGGTCCTCAGGATCAAATACATTGCCTTTGTAATGATACACATTGCCATAACTTTTTTAAGTATTTATTTTGGGTCTCACTACTTGCTAAGATTTTATCTGGGTTTAAACTTGTGATTCTCCTGCTTCAAACTCCCAGAGTGCAGGGATTATAGGCATGTACCTTCATATTCAGATTAAATCTATTACTCTAAATGACTGCAATACTCTTTCAAATAGAGACTTTAATAGAAATAATAAAATGGGATAAGCTATCAATAAATACTAGTACAGTATTACTTAACCCTCTATCAATATTGATAAAATAAACTATATTTTAGAATCATCCAGTATCCTTATATAAAAGCAACTCTGTGCTGTTTAAGGAATTGGATCAAGAGACAATGTACCAAGTTAATTTATCTGTGTCTCTCCTTTCTCATACACAGTACAGAGACATGAAATCTGTTCTCTACTCTTTCTCTGGAATTTTGAAGCCAAAATTAAATATGAGAAGGAAGCAGGTATGATACATTAGCATAATATATCATGATAGTTTACCTATTATTTTATTTCATCATTAAATAATTTCAGTGAATTTTTCTTGTATTGGTTGGTTGTGTGACAGATTGACTGGACAGTAAAGTATCCAGTAATTAACCAAAAATTATTATATACAATCAGGATATTACTGGATAAGATTAACATTTATATTTGTATACTACAAGAAGCAAATTACGATTTCCATTATGAATGAGAAATAAGAAGTTAATGGAAGACCTAAACTGGCCAAAGGGCTGGGTCAGACTCAACTCTTCCTGCTTTATTTCCTCACTCTGAATCAAGTTAAAATATCAGCTTTTCTTATGTTAAGAACATGAGAGATTTTTAATCTGCAACTTGCACTTCCAGCTCTCCTGCTTTTCAGGCTTTTAGCATTGGAATACAGCTATATCACCCTCAATTCTGTGTCTACAGCTTGCCTTCTAAAAATCTGGAGACTTCTGAATCCATGAGAGTGTGAACCAATTTCTTGTAAATCTCTCATGTTCTAGTGCTTAAAAAGCAATAAATCAATCTCTGTATAGGATGTCTCCACAGTGAATTCTACATGGCTGCTCCTATTTAGTTTGAATGACACATATACTGCTAGACTCAAGGCTAGAGAAGACAGTGCGCACAGACTGCACAAATAGAAGGCAGGTCTTAAAGTATATAGAGAACAGAATTTCTGCTAACTTAAACATGAATGTTTCCACATCACAGAAATTAACTCATTGCTTTCATTAATTATGGAGCAGTTATAAAATTATGGCTTTGTTCTACTCTCTGTTAGTGCTGTGGCTTTGAGTACATTTTTTTTTCCTGAAATGTAGTGGCAGTAACATTTTCTCAGGGTAGTCTCTCCTTGCTATTAGCCTATTATTTTTAAGTTCATGCCAGAAATGTAGTCATCACTACAATGAACATATCATCTCCTTTATGAGCTAATATAAAAAAATTCTTACAAATGTCAAACCTAATTTTTTGGCTAAGATTTAATACATTCCTTACCTTTGATATCTTCTTTCTCCCATTATATTTTTTCATGGGTTAAGAATGGCTTATTTATTCATTCTTATGAAAAATAGATCTCTAATGTGTCCAGTTAATAATAGCAAGCAATTAAATAACACATGAAACTTTATTTACTTAGATTTCCAGAATTATGCATCTTATCAAGCATCAAATGAATATGTGTTATTTTGGGTTGAATATAAAATCTATTGAATGAGAATTTGTAATTTGTAATTCTCAGGTAATACCTGCTATACATAGTTTTTGTGGTCACTCCAGATTTCTTTCCTCAATTTCATCCATGGAGCTCTCTTTGTTAAGTTCTCCCAATTTTTTCAAGTGGAATGAGTAGTTGATCCTTCCTATACTGTACTATCACTTTCTACATTGCTCTTTTCCTTATTTACCTTGTCATCCTATAATCATTTTAGAACTTGAAGGTTTTCCTGCATTACTACATGACCTTCCCAAGGGTAAAGACGGATATTTTTTTTTGGGGGGTGCATAGTGCTCACAAAGTTACTAGCATTTATTCATGATTAATGCGTATTTGTTGAAATAATGTCAAACTAACGACAGCAGAAAAGTTGAATGACATATTCTATGCTTCAAAAAGAACAATATGCCCAGGCATGATCATGCACTGAGGCAAGTGGATCGCTTTGAGTTCGAGGCCAGCTTGAGCTGCATAGTGTGTTCAAGACAAACCTGAACTACACAGAAAGACCTTGTCTCAATAATAATAATAATAATAATAATAATAATAATAATAATAATGATGATGATGATGATAATATCTTTTAAAATTAAAAGTTTTGCTTGGCCGTGTTACTTGAAAATTTTCACCTAGGTTATGAATTGTCTTCTAATAAGTTTTCACAGGGTATAGATGCTAGAAGAAAGTCTTTGGAATTTGTCAGATTTTTTAACTTTTCAGAATTTACAAATAGCCTTTACTGATAGATTTTCTTACAGCAGTAAAGTTAAAATCCATTGGCTGATTGAAAACTGTGAAAAAGTAAAGAAAAAAGCATTCTTATTGTAAAGCCTGGAGGTTACATATCAAAGAATGTGTTTCTATTAAAAAGAAATTTGTAGATGAAGGAAAGAAAATATTACATCTACAATGAGAATTATGTTCTTGAATGTGCTGATATTTTAGTGGGTAACCCCTGTGTCTTTTCTTACTGTTCTTTACTTTCTTAACCTCATTCATATAATTTTGTTCTATATCTAAATTGCTATTACCTTCCCAATTAACTTTAGCATTTCTCAAATATTTGTTTTCTCCTAAGTTCTTTCTTCTTTATCAGTCTAGTAACTTTCCCTGAATATAGATCAGTAAAAACTATTAACACACTGTTGTACAGACCAAATGATTGGGTATACGGAAGCAGTGGTACAGTGGCAAAAGCATTAATTGCATCTGTGAAACACTTGCTAATATGACAGATATTTCAATTTGTATAAAACTAGAGCCCAGAATTAACTAACATTCCAAATGTAAATTATGAAAGAGTCCACAAAAAGCTCACAGTTATTTTCTATAGGTACTATACTTTTATTAACAATGCATAAAAGATATATTACATGAATTATAGGAATCATACTCTTGACTTTCTTTGAATATTCCATTGTATAAATCTGTAGCTTCAATTATTACTTTTTTCCTCATATGATCCTGCTAAGATTTATTATGTGATATTTACACTTGAATACTTGTGTGTTTTGGATCAAAGCTCAGGAACTATTTATGGCTTTAAAATGTCTTCAGGCTTTTAAGAGTCTGTGGATCCTCTCAGCCTTGTTTGGCCATGAATTGAGTATCATGCCCTTTATATATTCATTGTGATTATGGATAAATATATTGAATTGCACATTGCCAAGGAGAGAACACTGTGCCCTCACATGCATGACCCCCAGGCGGCTGACATCCTCCTGCATGGCAGAATAACAAAAGAGACAGTTCAATCAGTGTATCTGACTTGATTTCATGCAGGCACAATTTAGATAAATGATGGAAAGTGGCTCATCTGAACAAATGGCTCAGAACCCTGCCCATGCATCAGTGCTTTCCCAGATAGGCTTAATGTCTATGAAATGACTTCACAAACCACAGGAGTCTATACACTTGCAAACTGAGGAAGATCTGACTGATGGTTCAGTGACGCACCCTCCACGTGTCTTCTCAAAAATGGCTTTTGCTGAAAGTCTTTTAGAATTAAGAAGCCAATTTCTACTGAAAATATTTAATTAGGTGACAAATCTGAACTCCCATAGACATTATCTTTCTGAAATGATATGAGGCATTTTTTATATTAATGTAATATTTGCAAAGTCTACATTTATGGTTACAGACCAAGCTTCACAGAAATGTCATAATTTATATTGTCCATTGATTATATCTCCAGTTTGCAAAATTGGGCTTGTACATTTCAATAAAAGCAAAGTAATACCAGAGACTCATTCCAATCTTCAGAACAATAAAGTATAACTTCTTTATTTTTCATGACTGACCTAACAGTCCTTAGAAGATATCATTCCATTGACTGACCACCACTTTTAATCCTGCATTTTGAGGATTTCCCAATTGCTCTCCATTTATAGATCCTCAGTCCATTTAGTATCCATTGTCCAAAATGTTCTTGTTTGAATAGGATTTTTCAAATGCGTCATTGTCTTTATTTTTCACCCATCATATTCTGTGTCCTTTCCCCCTCTACTGGTGGATATACACGTAAACAAGTGAGGTCCCACTGGCACTTGGTGGGAAGTTGTTGCCTTGATTAGGATTAATTTTTTTTTTTCCAATCTTGCTGAAGCAGGATTTGTCATGCATGGCTTTGGGAGCATTTATGCTTTCTTCCTGGCCAGTGCCTGTGGCCTCAGTTATTTGTTTCTTGTCATGTGATTGTTATTTTGATAGAAACATTTAACTTGAATAAGAAATGCCTACCAGATTAGTAAATTCTGCATGTGTCTGTGGATGGTTGCCATGAAGGCTACAGACTGAGGAGTAAAGATCCTGCTCAGATGCAGGGAAATGGCTGGCACCAACCAATAGATTTAAAACTTAAATGGAATAAGGGAGAGGAGAAAGAAGTCATGGCTTTGGAGGACCTCTAGTCTTCACTATTGCTTTTGGCTCTTGGTTTCCAGTCTTTCAGCACAGACTTAAAATTGATTGAAACATCTCAATAAAGTTGTTGTAAACAAAAGACTTTGTGACAGAAAAAAAATGATGCAAGTGAGTCTAAAATTAAGAGAGAATTAAGAGGCTTATCAGCCAAACGTAAAAGGTGACTCTTGCTTAAATTTGTTTTTAAATATCACTCATACTGTTGTTATTCTTTACTTTCTCAGACAAGTTGAACAAAGTGAAATATTTACTTACAGTTTAAAAATATTTGTAATTGTCTAAATATAGTATGACCATGTGTTTTTACTTGAAAATTACTGCTTCTTATCTTAAAGAAACACATATTTGATGATTAAAATGGAAATGTGTTTGACACTTGCTTTGCAATACATAAATAAGGGATGAAAGTGAGGGAAATATAAATAAACTAAAATTGGTCATGTTTTAATAATATTTGAAATTTGGTGATGATCATATTTTTCTCTACTCATTAATAATTTGTTTTCAGATTTACCAAACAAAGTGCACTGAATTGCTATAACAAAGGAAAAGAAGCTGATTATTAACAGGCAGCTCTGAATCAAATTATTGTTCTCTCATTTAGAGAGAAGAAAACTCATAAGTCTTAGAGGGGAATAGCATAGAGAAGAAATGAAGTTGAAGAAATAGAAGCTGCTTTGCAAACCTTGCTTTGCAAAAGGATAAGCACATTCATCATGAGATTCAAAGCTCAGGTTACCTATTCCCTATTCTGTGAAGGACATTCTGTCTTATTTTTTTTCAGGAATACTTCTTGTTATGTGCTTTCACATCCTCCTTTCTCCAATCTCTGTTGTAGAAATATTTTTAATTGTATTGGAATATATATCTATGTCTTCCACCAAATCTCAAAACACTGGAGGATTACAAAATTATTTGATTCACCTTTGAATGCATACTTAATAAGGTTCATATAATCCAACAATCCCACTCCTGAGTATGTACAAAATAAAACCAGTATGTCCAAGTAAGATTTACACATTATGCATTGTTGTGGCACCAATCACAAGAACTAAGAAACTGAAACAGCATAAGCATCCATAAAAAGTGGAATATATGCAGAATGGAATATTATTAAGCCATAAAATGAAATCCTGTTATTTTTGACAATATGAATAGAACTGGAAATAATTATGTTAAGTAAAATAAGTTAAGCATCAATAAAACAAGTACAGTGTGATATCATCCATATGTGGACTTTACAAAAGTCTATCTCACAGAAGTTGAAAGTAGAATAGTGACTAACAGAAGCTAGAGAGAGAAGGGTGAAGGAGGAATGGAGAAAGGTTAATTACTGGGTACTAAGTTACAACTACATCCGAAGCTCTGCTATACTAATGTGTGGTACGGTGCCTATAGATAATAATAATGTACTATTTATCAAAATTCAAAAAGAGAAATTGGAATGTTTTAATCACAAAGACTAATACATTCTTTTAAAAGCTAGATATATTTAATTTGATTTAAACATGACATGTGAGACACATGAATTAAAACACCACAGAGTATCCTATTAATATTTGTGCATTTTTTATTTTAGTTATCATTTGAAATAAATAAAAATGGTGCAGTGCTAATATATATTTTTAAAGATGCATGTGAATCAAAAAGTAAAGGCATTTGTCCTGATTTGGTAACCATGCTGTAAAATTTACTTTTTTAAGATGTAGAATCTCCTAGTGAACTTATGAAGTAAATTGGTAGGTATAGAGTTCAAACTAATGTAAATTAATGTAATGTAAGTTAAATGATTATATTAAGTTAAATTTCCTTCTTTAGCAATCAGATTCTCTTTGCTTGTGTGTGTGTGTGTGTGTGTGTATGTGTTTCTGTTAGGAAAGAAAGCTTCTTTCTTTGCTTACTAGAGAATATATGCAAGCTGAAAAAATTGCTAACTTTATCTAATGTTATTCTGCCTATCGTTAGGCATAATGGTGGAATTTATCAAAATACACCCCAAGAAACTCGGTTTATTATTTCTACTAAAAGCATGAGCTCAGGCTGCCAATTTGAAGCTTAAGAATACTACTCAATTTTAGCAGAAAGGTATACCTCTTAGTGAGTTGGATCTAAGTAGGTGCTTTAAAAGTCACTTAAAGTTAATTCATTGGCATCAAATTCAGGAAACACAGCAATGTTACCAAGATCCAATTGCCCAGAATAGTGGTAGATTTACATGTTACTCATTTACCTCATGATAGAGGGACACTCTTGGAAGCTATGTTGAGAAGGAGTTACAATAAAGTAGCTATATGATGAAAAGAAACTATGCTGTGGGTGAAAATCATTTGAATATGGATTCACTGCACTGTTTATTGATAAGAACATTTATTTTTGTGCTATATCTACTCTGACATTATGCAATATCAAATGATCTTTCTAGTCTCAAAATAGAGATATGAAAGAAAAAGACATTAGAATCTACATTTTATTTCCTTCTTCCCAGTGTTATCAGTAAGCATTGAGAATGACTGATGTTGGTATCCTGAAACAACTCAGTTAGATGAAGCAAATCTTGAGACAGGTAAATGAGTATGACATACAGTCATACAACTGAGCACTGGAAAAGTGCTGGTGATGCTGTGCTCTGAGTTTAGTGCTGTTCTTTTTGATAAGTTTCACATATGCTGAATTCGTGTGAAAATGAGAAAAGCCATGCAAAATCTAATAAATGCCACATTTGGAATGTGGAATTAACATTTTCATAAATATAATTATAAGAATGTAATGGCATGCTCTTAACATGTATTGAATATTCTTACTCATACTTTGATAAATTAAATGTACTTTAAATTCTTCCACTTGGCTACTGTTGTGCATAGTGCCTCATTTGGACAGAAACTTCTTTTGGCAGAAGATGACAAGATATACCAGTATAATACCAGTATGTTACAATACAGGGGAGCCCAAAAGCAGCTTCAGAACTCCTATGAAAATGAAGAGTGTACAAAATCTATACCCTAAGTTCCCAGAAGAGTGTTTTATAAACCTAGTTACTGCTTATAAATATGTCTCTAGCTAAATTATGAATAAAATGATGAAAATCAAGTGGGTTAAATATACTTTATCAAGAAAAAAAGTAAAGCAGACAAGGTTGGAAATTTAAATTGCAATATTGAAGGAGGCTACTCAGTGCATTAAATGTCTATTTTTTCTCAGTATTTAAATCACTATTTTTTAATTTTAATGACTGTACAACATGAGTTTTCATGATAAATGAAGATTAAGGTCTCAAAGTTTATTCAACTCATAGTAATTAATACATTCTAATGAGATTTTAATTTTATAGAATAATTTTCATATAATAGTTCTATTTAAAATATTATTATGTATGTGAACACTTTGTTGAATATTATAACATATATTATATGGATAAACTGCTTTTATCATGTTAAAACAAAAAAAATTGGGTTCTTTTATATGACTAGTACAAGATATTTTATGTATCAGATAAGGGGATATATACAATCTCTTGTGTTACAATTTATGTCCATCTTGTCAGAGTCAAGTTAATTTAATGGACAGACATACTAAAGAGTTAAGCATGTATTAATAAACTTCTTGATTTTTTTTGGAATGGTTTCTTTATTTTTTCTGTCAGTATAAAATGAGTATTCCAGGGCATACAGTTTTAGTATCTAGTTAGGCAACTAAATGTTGATAGAATATTTTTCATTATCAGGACAGGAAGTTACTCTGCTTGAATAGACATATAAGATATGCAAGAGAGCTGGGGATGTAGCTCAGCTACACTGTACCTGCCTAGCAAGTGTAAGGAACTGAGTTCAATCCTCAGTACTGAAAGAAAGAAAAGAACAAAGAAAGAAAAGAAAAAACACACATGGAATAAGTCTCAGTGGTTCAGGAAAAGAAGACAAAATCTATAGCAAATACATAGACCAGTGTGGTAGAAAGAGCCACAGCTTCTGTTTCGACTGATGAATGGACTCCTGAAGTATTATACAAAAGAGAGGCCTGCCCAGACACCAGCAGTTCCAGAATGCAAGCACAAGAAGCCTGCCTGAACCACTGCAGTGCAGATGCACAGGCCCTAGCCAGGGGAACACCAAAACACCTGCAACTGCAGCAAGCAAGCTCCAGCCACAGGCTCACAAGAACAACCACAGCAAAGGCACACAGACCTAACCAGGGACCCACTCAGAAACCAGCATCTTAGAGACAGAGGCTGCAGCCAAAGGCCTGCCTGGACAAGAGCTGCACAGGTCACATGACCCAGCCAGAGGCCTCCCCAGATATCAATGGTACGTGTAAGAAGGTCCCAGACAGTAGCCTGCCTGGACAATAGCACAATGTGGGGATCCTAATGATCATCCTTCTAAACCTAGGAATTGGCACAATGGTAAGCAGTAAAAGGAAGACCTCTCAGAGGATTGTTGAGAATTGGAGCCCACAGGGAGAGCAAAGAGACATCTCAATAAAGGCACACAAGACTGCTGCAGTCTGAATGAGAAGATACCTAAACAAGACTCAAAACTCAGATCACCAAAGGCACCTCCCCTCCAAGGAGAAAAGAGATAAAGCAAACTGAAACTCAACCAACCAGATTTCCTGAAATGGCGACAAAAGAAGATCTGGAAAAAATAAAATCAGAAAAATATTCTCAGGTAATAACTGAGATAATGTCCATAGAAAAAGACATAATTAATAACTTTAGAGCAGATATAGATAAAAAATGGAGGATCTGAGAAACATGATGGAATCACAGCATAGTAAATAAATGGAATCTTCAAAACAGATTTAAACAGATATCCAGAAGATTAAATGTTTAGGCATCAGAACGAGCCAACGTGAGGACAGAATATCAGATATTGAAGACAGGATTGCAATTAGTAATGAGGAAAATAAAATTTCTTATAAATAGCAAGGGACCATGAGAAATCAATACATCAGTTTCTAGATGATGCAAAGAATAACATAAAAGTGATAAGAATCAATGAAGAAACAGGATATAGTGCAAAGGACATTAAAAACCTGTTCACAGAAGTAATGGCAAGAAACTTCTTAAACAGAGGAAAGGAATTATATAT
>NW_022900936.1:18569347-18576207 GCF_012274545.1 Fukomys damarensis
ATCCTACAAGCAATTACAGAAAAGAAACAAATCACATACAAAGAAAAGTCCATCAGAATCACAGCAGACTTCTCAACACAAACCCTCAAATCAAGAAGAAGCTGGAGTGAAGTATTTCAAGCCCTAGAAGAATATAATCTCCAACCCAGATTCATGTAATTTGCAAAATTATGTTTCAAAAATCAATGGAGAAAAAAATCAATGGAGAAATGAGATGTTTTCCTGACAAAAGACACCTGAACAACTTCATGAATAGCAAACTAGCACTCAAAAAACTTTTAAACGTATCCTAGGAAAAGGCAATGAAGGTCACAAATCCATGAAGCCAGACCAGATGAATCCAACAGGTAAGTCAAGAAATTAAACTTGAAGAGGGAGAATCCAACAACATGAAAAGGTGATGACAAGGACAAGTCAGTACTTATCAGTTATAGCCCTCAATATTAATGGTCTCAATTCACCAATCAAATAAAATAGACTGGTGGAATGGGTCGAGAAGCAAGATCCAACAATATACTGCATTCAAGAATCACAATTCAAAAAGAAACTCATAGACTTAAAGTAAAAGGGTGGAAAACAATACTCCATGAAACAGGAGCTTGAAGAAAGCAGGAGTAGCTATTCTATTTGCAGATAAAATGGATTTCAAACCAAGACTAATTTAAGAGAAACAAATAAGGCCATTTCATCCTCGTAAAAAGAACAATCCCAGTGGAAGAGATGAGAATCATAAATATATATGTGTGAAATACCAATGTACCCAAGTATATAAAACAAATATGAGTGAACTTGAAAAGTCAAATAAGCACTAATACAATAGTTATGGGGGACCTGACTACCCCACTTTCATAAATAAATAGATTAATTAGACAAAAAAATTCAACAATGAAATACTAGAACTCAACCAAACTCTTGAACAAAAGACCTTGACAGATGTTTACAAATCAGAGCACATATTCTTTATGGCTGCACATGGGTCATTCTCCAAAAAGACCACATATTTGCTCATATAACATATTCAAGAAAACACAAAGGAATTAAAATTATCCTCTACATAACGTCAGATCATAATGTGATAAAATTGGAGATTAATAGAAAAAGACACTGCAAGAACTTCATAAGACACGGAAATTGAATGAGACACTCCTGAACAACCAATGAGTCACATAAGAAAATAAAGAAAAATTAGACAGTTTCTTCAATTTCATGACAATGCCAATAATACATACTCGAATTTAAGGGACACAACAAAAACAGTATTACAAGAGAAATTCATAGCAGTGAATAGTCATAGGAAAATAGAGCAAGCTCAAATATACAACCAAATTCTAAACTTTAAGCCTCTAGAAAAAGAAGAGCAAGGCAAACACTAAAGTTCATACTACGGAGAAATCATAAAGATCAGAGAAGAAATCAATGCAATCAAGATTAAGAAAATAATACAGAATGTAAACGAAGAGAAGAGTTGGTTCTTCAAAAGAATAAACAAAGTTAACAAATTCATAGCCACCCTTATCCAAAAGAGAAAAAAAGAGGACCAAATCCATGCAGTTCAGAATAAAAAGAGTGAAATTAACAACAGATCAGCAGAAATCCAGAGGATTGCCAATACCTACTTTGAGAACCTGTACTCTAATAAAATAGAAAACACAGATGAAATGGACATATTTCTAGATAAATAGAATTCTAAACAATCCAATATTAACAAAACTTAAAATGTAATGAAAAACTTATCAATGAATCAAAGCCTGTGTCCTGAAGGCTTTATGGCTGAATTCTACAAGACAGAGAAAAACTCTTGCCACTACTGTTTAAATTCGTCAGTGAAATTGAAAGGGAAGCAGTAGTCCCAATGTCATTCCTGGAAACAAGCATCATCACCCTGACCTGAAAATCATAGATAGAGCCAAAAAAAAAAAAAAAAAGAAAGAACTGTAAGCCAATCTCACTAATGAATATAGATGCAAAAAATCCTCAATAAGATACTAGCAAACAGAATGCAAAAGGTCATAAAGACTGAACAAAGGGGATTAATCCCAGGGATGCAGGAATGGTTTGACAAAGGCAAATCAATGAATGCAGTACACTGTAATAACAGAGCCAGGGACAAAAACAATATGATCATCTAAATAGATGTAGAAATAACATTCAACAAAATTCAATATCCATTCATGATAAAAAAAAACTTAAAGAAAATTGTAACAAATGGTCTTTATCTCAACCTGATAAAAGCCATCTATGAAAATCCAACAGCCAACATTATACTAAATGTCAAAAACTGAAGTCCTCTGTATAATCAGGAACTACACAAAAATGTCCACTAGCTGGGTGTGGTGAGTCACGCCTGTAATGCCAGCACTTGGGAGGCTGAGCAGGAGGATCACTGTGAGTTCGAGACCAGCCTGGGCTACATAGTGAGTTCGAGGTCCGTCACAACTATATAGTGAGACCCTGTCTCAAAAAAATATAAATAAAAAAAAATGTCCATTAGCACCACTCCCATTCAACATAGTTCTGGAAACATTAGCCACAGCAATTAGACAAGGGAAAGTAATAAAAGGAATCAAGATATGAAATAAAGGTTTTACATTGTCACTTTTTGCAGATGACATGATAGTCTATGTAGGAGTCTGCAAGAATTCCAAAAATCTTCTAGACTTAATAACCAAATTCTTTAGAGTACTTGGATACAAGGTCAACACTCAAAAATCAATAGCCCTTCTGTATACAAACAGACTCACTGAGAGGGGAAATGAAAAAACAATTTGCTTTCACAATAGCATACCAAACCAATGAAATGTGTAGGAATAAAACTATGGAAAGAAATGAAAGCCATGCTGGGTATCTTCCAAAAAGAATTGAAAGAATCATACCACAGTGATATATGGCACCATGTTACAGAAGCACAGATTGCAATATCTACATTTTGGAAACAGCCCAAATGCCCATCAACTGGAAACTGGATAAAGAAGATTTTTTTTTTTTATAAAATGTAGTACTTCTCAGTCATAAAGAGTGAGAAACTAGAGACATTTATAGCTAAATGGGTGCACATTGAGGCCATACACCTGAGTGACACAAATAGGTCACAAGTGTAAGTACCAAATACTTTCTCTGGTGTGAGAAACTAAAAGTGTAAATATGGTTCAAACTGTATAAAAGAAAAGGTAAAATGAGAAGAAAATGTCCCAAAGAAAAAGTAATTGTGTGGGGTGTGTGTAGGGGAGAGCAAAGAAGAGAAAGCAATAAATATGAGAAAACAAAAAAGAGAAACAAAGTTTGTAAATATAGAGGAGTAAAGAGGTTGAAGGAAGGGCAGGGAGATGGGAAAAAGAGGATCCAAATATATCAAATAAAAGTACAAGTTCCCAATGATAAATGTCATCATATTTTATACTTAAAATGTACCCATAAACTTATTGAATAAGAAAAAGAATTATGTAAAATATAAAAGACATGACTCATAGTAAGCTCTATATTGAAATTCTGGAGCAAGCAAGGCATTTTCTCATAACATTTAGTTTCATAAAGAATAACTGAAATAATTACCAATATGTGTTCTTAGTGTATAAGGTTATGAATAATAAGACAATTTTTATTTCCAAAAAAGTCAAGTGGAATTCATTTATCCAGCCATTTATACATATTACCAATTATTTACTACAATGTTATTATAAGTGCTAATTTTGGTAACATATATAAAATATTTTCCTTTAACTTTATAAGAATCAATAAAGATAATGTTTTGCTATGAATATTTTGATGGTACTATCTCAGATCCCTAATTATAAAACTTGTCTGCAACATTTACAGGATATATGTGTCTGCAAGAGTACAATCTTATTTGATATGAATATGCTAGACATCATTTGTTTTTCACTGACAGATTAATGTAATCTACAAATATGTGTAGGTTTATATTAGTGACAAAGGATGCACTGCTTTATGGTTGTATTGCATGTATAAGTTGGACAAAGCTAAAAACTAAGCTAAACATCTGTAGAGAGAAAGCTGCTTGGAAAAAAAATAGTATATATTTAATTATTTGGATAAGATGATTATCTATGGTCTCTTGTAATACCCAAAGATTATAAAATTAGTTAAGCTGATACATTATATGAGCACCAAAGCATAGGATAGATCTGAAAATTAAGAGGGGAAAAAGTTGTTATCCATCTTTAAGTGGGAGCATTCTTTAAGAAAATTTACCACCATCAAGAGATTTTACAAATCCAAATGAATAGATTAAACAATAGTTTTTTTTAAAAAAAAAGTTCTTCTGTATTGGTATCTTTTGAAAAGTGTGTGGAATTATTAAACACAAATTTTTAAAATTATATGCAAATAATATTGTACTAGTACTTGCAGTGCACATCGTAGATCATATAATATAATCTCCCCAGTACTCATTGTTAAAGGCAATAGGGCCATGAATAGTAGTAGCTTAAATATTCTCTAATCCAATGCTACTTGGGGTTTATATTACTTTGATTTCCTAAATTTGCTTACCCCTCCTTTTATGGAATTGCACAAGTGCGTTGCTAAGTGGGGCATCCACTCTGCAAAGCAGCATACAACATGATGCAGATGTGATTGACTCACATTACTACCACTGAAGCTGAATGCAAAACACCAGGTGTCGGAACCACTTAGGACATATATACACCCAGAGGTCCATGGGGCACTCTAGGTATAAATTATCTTAGTAAAATCAATGGCATGTCATTATTTCCTCAGAAATAAATTATGCATAAGACCTTAGTGCATTGAGCAAACCATATTTTTATGCCTAATCAGAAAATAATAGGTTAAAATAATATATAGCCTAAGAAGTCTGAGCAAGGTCAACAGAGTCATTTATTCCAAATACATATCTCAGAAAATTGCCAGTGTATTACTAAGGTAATATGAGAATCTAATTTTGTCACACTTTTAGTTTAGATTATAAAAAAATATATTTTCTGAGCCCTCTTCCCTCCTCTAACTTTATATGCCATAATATTACTGCAGTGTGTATTACTCAGCTTTGAAATACTTCACCAAAATGTCAGAGGAGACTGTGGTTCATGTTGCTGGTGGTTCTAGTCCAAGGAAAAGAGGCCTTATAACTTTGGGTCCCAAATACGGGTAACAAAAGTTTCTCTGCCATTCTATTCTAGAACACATTGCCAATGACCTGGATAGAACCTACAAGGCTTCAACTGCCAGTGTTTCTACCACTCCCGTTAGTGCCACACCAGGGGCCAAGCCTTTTTTTTTTTTTTTTTGCTACCTAGGATAGAACTTAGGGTACATTGTGTTTTCGAGGCAGGCGGCAGAACCATTGGGCCAAATCACCGGCCCCCCAAGACATTTTCCCCCCAAGACTTTTAATATGAGCCTTTTAGAACCTAGCCCAAGTCCTCACACTTTAACACACCTGTCCATGATCTATTTCAGCCTATGAATTAAGCTTTTTTAAAATATTACAATTTCAAATAGAAAGTTTACTAAGTGTATTACATATTTTCAAAAGAACTATGCACTTAGAGGGCAGTCGCTCTTAATTTTAAATTCGCTACCTAATTTATAAACTTTGAATTTCTTCTGTTTATCTTTGTATCATCAAACATTGTTTTTGCAAGAACCTATTGATAATTTCAACACCGTTATTATAAATGTGTGCATGCATATGTGTGTATGTATGTGTATGTATGTGAGACTGTATGTAGGATTGAACCTAGCTCTTTAATATGCAGCTGCATCCCTAGGCTTTTTAAGGTACTTCACTAATGTAATTAACGAATCATTTCACTAATGTAATTCACTAAGCTGCTCAGTCAGGAGTGCTAAGATTGTAGGTGTGCACCTTCTTGCTCAGGCCTTATGCTTTTATTTTGTTTTGATTTATCTAGAATTCTGTTAAAATAGCATAGGCATAATATGTCATATAAATTTGAACTGGAATTGGAAACTGAAATATAAAAAATGATGAATGTATGAGATTCAAAATAATAAAAAACAGCCAAGAAAAGTATGTTCACTTTCTTTAGAAATAGGTTGATTAATAGGGAAATGCTAACTGATGTGTAGTTTCATCCACACCAATGTAAAACTGTCTTCATTGTTTTATGTTCTTCCCACAATGTCCTTGTCTTTTATTTCATTTTTCAGAATAATTGAATAAGTAGAGATTTGTTCTTCATGGACCAGGATGCTGAGGAAAAGCACTCTGAGAAAAAAAGCATTTCTTCAATGAGGAATGGGGAGGACTCCTGAAAGGGAGATTCTTTGCTCAGTTTGGTGTGCATAGGGCTCAAATGATATTCTATTCTGAATTAAAACTAATAAAATTTTTTGACAGAACCATGAGGTTAAAATAATTAGAAAGCATAGAATGTATGCATTGATCAAGATGCAATGTGATATATTCCCCAAAAATGCTTTCCCAAAAATCAAGTGAAAGAAAGTTTTTGAAAAACTGTGTGCGTGTGTGTGTGTGTGTGTGTGTGTGTGTGTGTGTGCTTGGCAGGCAGGTTTGGTGAAGACCCAAATATTTTTATTTTGGTGGTAAAATATGAATTCTTCTTTTCAGTCTTAAGGACTGTACTTTGGCCAGTTGGTTTTCAATACCGTAAGTATCTGTAGCCCATTTTTTGAAGTAAAAGCTCCTTTAGCTGCACCCACCTGCTGTCTACCTTTCTTTTCTCCAGGGTCAAAGCAAAGATATACTGTGAAGAAAACTGAGAAGCCCTCTCCTTCTGTGACTCCAATTCCTGGGTGATTAAGGAAATAAATAATATTCATACATGAGTGTATGTAAGAATTCTTAGAAAACATTGCACACCAAGTAAAGAAAATATAACCTTATAAAGGAGATG
>NW_022900936.1:18576223-18629201 GCF_012274545.1 Fukomys damarensis
ATATAGTTATTGTTGTTGTTGTTGTTGTTGTTGTTCAATTCACAATTAACTTGCATCTTGGTGAAGATGAACGAAAGTTTAAGATAAAATTATAAGATTAAGCAGAAAAAGTCTATTTTATATTTTTAAATATTATGTTTTGATTTTTTCTTATGTTTTCCAATGCAAGACAAGTAAAAATAATCTGATATGGTGAGTATAATTCAGTAAGCAAATGCCAAAGTGAAAAAATTTGGTAGAGACAAAGTAGTAGCAAGAAAGACAGAACAGAATATAATTGTTCTCTAATTCTGAAGGAAATTATCTACCTATTAGATAACAAAATAACAAAGAATGACACACTGAAAAGCATATTTTAGAATTAATATGCATTGCTTTTAATATAATTGCCTCAAAGTTTCAGCCACTGGGGAAATATATATATATTCTGTTTGCATGTACACCTTGACCAGAAGGACATGTGGTATTGATATATTTTATATATATATATTAGCCTCCGATGTCTTCTGAAGTTCCTGTAATTTACGATTTAATCATGACTTCTGGTAACTAGGAAATGACTGGACTCCACCACTGGCTGCATAAATGCTACACATTGCACCCTTGACACATGTAGAAGTTATAACAGTGAAGTAAAAGTTAAACTTTAGTAGGACCCAATTCTCACTTTATGTCCAGCCTATTCCATTGAAGAAAAAAATGAATAAACTGCTCTATATTCACAAAAGCCTCTAGTGAGAATATTTTACTACAACATCAAGCATTTAAATAAGATATTGGGAGCAACAATGCTTGCATGTACTTTGGTGGAATTGTCAGAGAGAATAATGGACAAATTTCATCATTCTTTCATACATGTGTTCCTGGTTTTGTCTTAGCGTATTCTTCCTCATATTCTCTTACTTTCATAAGAGTTACTCCGAGAAGCTTCTTTACAACTTGACCGAAAAGAAGGATAAATGGATGACATGATGAATAGATAGAGAATATTGGATGAAAATTACACAAACTCTAAATATCAAGCTTTTAAGGATTATCATGTGAAATGATAAATATTTATGTTTAAAAACTCAGTAAAATATAAGCAGTAGATATCCCAGCAAACATATGAACAGAAGCAAAAATATTAGCTAATATTTCTATCCTGCTGCTTCATTAAGAGTTACCATTATGTTACAAAACACCTAAAGTTTCTCAAAATGTTCTGTGTTGAAATTTTAGTCCCTATTGGGGTAATGTTCATATGTGAGGCTTTTGGAAGGCTTTCAAACTGTGAAACTGGTATGATCCAATGATAGATTTATAATTTGATGACATTATTAACAGGTGATAAAAACTTAGGTGGTGGAGCACAGTTGAAGGACGAGGTCAGGGAGGCATGACTTTAGGATCTGTTTTTTGTTCTTGGCCTCTTATTTTTTGAACTTTCTCTCTGATTCCTGGCTGACATGAGGTGAGAAACTTTGGCCACATTCTTCCTCCATGGTATTTCTGCCTTGCCACAATCCTAAAATCAATGGTGTCAGGTGACCACAGACTCAAACCTCTGAATCTGTAAGTCAAAAGAAAACATCTTTCCTCTAATTTGTATTGTCAAGTAATTAGCCACAGAGGCAAAAACTTGAACAACACAATTTCCATACAAATTAGGGCTATAACTACTACTGTGAGGCAGCTTTCAAGTAGAAAGATGAAAAAGAGGGTTAGCCAACAGGACAAAATTGTAGGATGAGTAGTAAAGAGGAAAATGAATTTCATTTACAATTTAAAGATCACATATGGCAACAGGGAACCTACTTTTACTCAGTAACTCTCTTCTCATGAGTTTTCCTATGACTTGTGATTAACAAAATTCTTGAAGAAATAATACCTATGTGAACCAAACTCGATGAAATATACAAGTTGAAATTTAACGAAAGGAGAAAATTAATCTTAATGTGCAATACATTTATGTTGTTCATAACCAACCCAATTTATGATATTTTATGATATCAATTCAAACTGATTACACAGCAGGCAATATCCATTATCTGAGAAGGATTTGGTATATGTACAAAAATAATAGAAAATTTCTATATGAAAATGAAGAACCAATTGTTTTTGGATGGGCATAACAGATTGGAAACATTTTTGTTTTGTTTTGTTATTGGAGGAAGCACAATATGCTGGATGGAAGAAATGCCGTGAATAATGCAACATTGCTCTAATGCCAAGATAGGACACTTGTAATTATCATTAGAAAATCATACAGCTCAGTAGAGTTTGAACAAGAATATTAAATATAATGTATTCAACAGACCATCCTGACCATGTTGAGTAGAATAATTTGGCTACAATGTGCCTGGGAAAAGACAGATATATATCAATCATGCTTTTTTTTCAGCTTTAATTGAGTTTATTGGTACATTTTAGGGATACAGTACAGTTACATTCATTGTTGGGATCTTGTACCTCTATATGACAGGTCTTGATTCTCATTTTTCCCCTTGTCCCTGCCCTTCACTTTATTTCCATCTTTTCATTATCTCACATTTTTTTCTTTTCCCTTTTTACTCTTCCCCTACCCATCCCACCTTCCCTACACCTTTAGCTCCTTTCTTCCCATTTCTAAATGTCAGCAATCTTATTAGAATCTTATGCATATTGAAGATATACTCCGAAGTGAAATAAATAAGTCACACATGTGTAAATACCGAATAGTTTCCCTGGTTTAAATAATCTGCAACAATACACTGGAAAAATCAGATTTGGCTGGATAATTTATGAATAAAACTTGGACACATAAAATTTGAATTATTTTTAATACATTTTAGACAGTAAGTCAGTATAAAAATTTTGAAAAACTCTGAAATAAGACTTTAGAGAAGCTTTATCCATGCATGTGAAAAAGTCTTAATGGGGACCTGGAAAAATATAAATAGAAGTTCTCTAAACAAAACTGGCAAGTTTTAAAGAAGTTCAGAGAAAGATGCTGCAAATATGATTATGAATTTAAGCTAATGTAGTGATGAGATAATATCACTACATATTTAAAACTTTCAGTGGGAAGGGTAGAGGAAAAGTAATAAGGGAAAGAAAAAATATGAGAAAATGAAAAAATGGAAATAAAGTATAAATGGGGAGGGGAGGAGGGGGTGAAGGGAGGGCAGGGACAAGGGGAAAAAATGAGAACCAAGACCTGTTATGTAATGGTACAAGATCCCAATAATGAATGTAATTGTACTGTATGCCTAAAATGTACCAATAAACACAATGAGAATAAAATAAAATAAAATAAAACTTTCAACTTTGAAAATTTAAGGTTCAAACTCAGTCCATTAAGAATAAAACAGTGTATTGTTGCAGATTATTTAAACCAGGGAAACTATTCGGTATTTACACATGTGTGACTTATTTATTTCACTTCGGAGTATATCTTCAATATGCATAAGATTCTAATAAGATTGCTGACATTTAGAAATGGGAAGAAAGGAGCTAAAGGTATAGGGAAGGTGGGATGGGTAGGGGAAGAGTAAAAAGGGAAAAGGAAAAAATGTGAGAGAATGAAAAGATGAAAATAAAGTGTTTGTAGATGGGGAGGGGAGGAGGGGGTGAAGGGAGGGCAGAGGTAAGGGGATAAAATGAGAATCAAGACCTGTCAGGTAGTGGTACAAGATCCCAACAATGAATGTAACTGTACTGTATCCCTAAAATTTACCAATAAACTCAAATAAAGCTGGAAAAAAACAAGTAGAATAAAACAGTGTAGATGGTTTTAGGACCAAGATGGTAGTGGAAATAACACAATTTTGAAATTAAGTAATTTTTGTTATCCTAACTCTGTATCTTTTAACATCTTTATCATTCAATTTTATCATCTGTAAGGTACAAATAATAATAAATACTGAATTTATGCTTGAGAACTGAATGAAATAACCTATGTATAATGCCAAGTATAATGTCAGGCCTTTACTTGTGATTCAATACATAAGTACCTGCTAGCCCAGATTATTTCCCAGCTTTCTTCCTTCTTGATCCATTGAATGTACAACACTCACTTTGATTTACCTTACTTTCCCACTACCACTACCCACTATAGGCAAAATATTTGGGATGAGGGTGTGTGTGGGGGGGTGCAAAGCATTATTGATATGTGTACATTGCATCTTTTTATTTACATATATTGAACTTTTATGTTTCTAAAGAAAAGCAACTGAAAGATATCCCTTTGTCATAACACTATGAATAAATAAAACAATCTACACCGAAAGCCTGTGGCAAGTCATTGCAAATGTAATGCAAATTCTGCCTACAATTTCCCAGCCCTTTGTGAACATTAAAGTCCTGTCACAATTTTTTTACCTATGTTCCTGAGACATGTAAATCTGAGACATGTAAATAGAATAAAGGCAGCATAAAAGTTTGAGAGATGTTTAATCACAATGAGATTAAGAATGGCAGAGAAAGAATTAACAAATCAACAACTGCAGTCTTGAAAAAACCAAAACTGAGGGGGGAGCCAAGTAGTTAGCAGTCAGTTCTTTGTAGCTTTACAGAGAAAGATGAAAAAAAATCTTATATATTAAATAATAATTGTTGAAGAAGCAAAACAATATTTTTTCATTTATTTATTTGTATTTGACACCTTCCTTCATATTTATTATTATGTCTCAATATTTTCTTCCTCAATATCAAGTTCAGTGGTGGTTTTGAATGTGTAACTCATCTGCGGCAGCATAAATGTCATCTGGACTCACTGAGACACTTGGTTCCTACCTCACGGCAATACTTACAGCAGAGCCATGCGTAGTGTGGCCAGCAGACACCTGTGAGCTTCTAATCATCTTTGCAGTGAACTTTGTTAGTTTAGTTTTCCTAAAGTGCCATGTGCCTGAGCATAGTATGCCTGTCAGTAACGAGAAATAGATTATATTAAACAAATCTTTTAGGTCAGTGAGGGAGCTCCAATGAGCAATGTTGTTTTAGAGCGCCATATTAACTGGCCAAAAGCTTTTAATCCTGAAACATAGTTTAATTTCTTCTCCTAGCCAATGTTCTTTCCTTCACTTTCCTTTCACTAACAGATATCCAGTCTCAGCATGTGTTACTGCAGAAATCTTATTGCTTCAAATACCTTATGCTTAATACTGTAGGGGAAGAAAAAAAATTGCTTTTGCTTTTTCAAAGTTCTTTTTTTTCCTACTGAGCATTACACTGATGCAAGGCAAATTAATAAAAATCTATGCACATATATTTAACCTGAGTTTTCTCTGATATAGAAGCTTTCATAAGGAAATAAATACCCAAAGAGAGGGTTGAGTACATATAGTGAATCAGACACAGAATATTATATTATAAAATGCAAATTGATTACATGTGGAGGCTTAAGGGATAACTGATTTTAGCATGCTCTATGCTGAGTTCTCTCCTTCTCAACTTCCATTACTTGGTGGTAAGAACCTTGTTTCTTTTTCTAACATTAAGAGTATGTTTTTTACTGAAGATTCTTCTTATGCTTTAATGAATCATCATACAGTCCGAGTGATCTTTTTACACAGGCTGTTTTACAAGTGTATTTAACTCATTATAGTCAATATAGGCAAAAGACATATTTGAACTCCTTCCATAAGAGCTACTTTTGGTCAAATTGAAAGCTCATCCATCATTACTGACAACAGGTGCTTCTTGAGAATCTAATCTATCTTACGTATAGTGCATGTAAAACATATTTGGACAACATCCTCACTCAGAAAGACCCTAGAATAACTGGTTGATAGTATATTAATTTAACATTATTCTCCAAATATTTTATTCTGTGATTTGTGACTATCTGCTATTAGATTTAAAATATGCATTAAAATGGTAGTTTAATGATTGCATTTGGAATGCACTCATGTCACCTTTTATATATTTTCAGTGCATGTTTGCAGGATGTGAGGTTTGCACTGCTCTTAGGAAGTAGATCCATGTGTATAACACATCGCAACTCTCTTTAATCCCCTTGTACTCCTCACTTCCCTTCCTCCCTCCAATCTAAATCCAACTTCCCCTTTCTCATTATTATTGTTATGTTTAGTTTGTATTTATTACATATAATCTTTACCTTCCTTCTGGGTGTTTGGTACTTGACACATTTTTTACATTCCTTGTAGGTATTTAGTACATGTACATGACACTTTTTTTTTTTAATCTCCTTTCCCCTTCTCCTTGCCTTTGGTCTCCTGGACCCATTTCCATTTGCAAAAGATGTACCTTCCTGTTCCCTTGTATCAATTCTCCATTTGTTCTTTTTTTCCTCATTGAGTTTATCGGTACATTTTAGGTATACAGTACAGTTACATTCCTCATTGGGATCTTGTACCTTTACATGACAGGTCTTGCTTCTCATCTATTTGCTCTTTATTTGTACATTGCCTTACAAAAATGAGATACCAAAAGGCATTTAAACTTATGTGTCTGATTTATTCCATTTAACATTCTACTTTCTCATAGTCTTAAATTTAACTTTCTATAGCTGAGTAGTTTTACTTTTTGTACAAATAGCACAATTTCTTTATCCACTCATTTGTTGTTGGACATAAAGGCTGCATCCTATATGACTTAGCTGTTACGAATTATGCTACTACATCAGTAAACTTGCATCTATGTAATAGTGTGACTTATCTCTCCTGGGAAGATACCTGGGAAGGGAATGGTTGGGTCAAATGGAATTTCCAATTTTAGTTCTCTGTGAAATCTCCATACAGATCTCCATAATGTTTGGACTAGTTTACATTCTCACCAACAAGGTCAGAGGATTCCTTTGTCACCAAAGCCACACTAGCATTTATTACCATTTGATTTCTTGAAGATTGCTATTCTCTATGATGTAGGAAGAAATTTTGACATTATTTAAATTTGCAATTATCTATTGGCCAGAGATGCTGAATATGTTTTGTATGTTTATTGGCCATTTGTACTTCTTCTGAGTTGTTTATCTATTACACTTGCTCATTTTTTGAGTAGGTCTTTTACTTTGGTGATCTACTTTTTGGAGTTGTTAAAATGTTGTAGAAATAAGTCCTCTATCTGAAACATATCTAGTAAATATTCCCCATTCTGTAGGTTGTCTTGTCACTCTTCTTCCTGTTTCCTTTACTGTGCAGATGTTTTCTATTTGATATAATCCAATATA
Source organism: Fukomys damarensis (assembly GCF_012274545.1). Lineage (NCBI taxonomy): Eukaryota > Metazoa > Chordata > Mammalia > Rodentia > Bathyergidae > Fukomys > Fukomys damarensis. The sequence continues at coordinate 18,583,377 of NW_022900936.1, forward strand.
TTGATTTTTGTTGTAATTTCTTGTGTAATTGGAATTTCATTTAGATTGTTCTTGCCTACACCTAGACTTCAAGTGCTTTACCCATTTTATTTTTCAGTATGTTCATTGGTTCTGTTAAATAAAAGCCATATGATCATATTCATAGAGCATAAAAAGCTTTTGATGAAGTCCAACACTCCATGATAAATTTCCTGAAGAAAATAAATACAGAAGCTGATCCTTATCTGAATGTGATAGAAGCCATTTCTTCCCAACCAATAACAAAAACCATAGTAGGTGGAGAAAAACTGAAAGATTTCCTTTAAAGTCAGGAATAAGACAATGAGGCTCATTGTCACTACTTTTGTTGGACATATGACTCTAAACTTTAGCTGAAGAATAAAGCAAGAGAAATAAATAGAATACAAGAAAGGAAGAAGTCAATCTATCAGTATTTGCAGATGACATGTTACACTATATGGAAGACCCAAAGAATTCTACAACAAAACCTCTAAGAATTAATTATCAATACCAGCAATGTGGCAGGTTACAAAATCAACACACAAAAAGTAATAGCAGTTGTGTGCAACAGTAATGAACTCAATAGAAATAAATTATAAAAACAATATTACTCACAATAGAATCAAGAAAAATTAAATGCCTAAGAATTAACCTGGCCAAGGAAATGAAAGGAGTCTACAACAAAAGCAACAGTACTCTGAGCAAGGAGATTGAAGAGGAAATTAGAAAATGGAAAAAATCATACCCTCTTCTTGGAAAGAGAAACCAATATTGTCAAAATGTCTAAACTCCCAAAACTGATACAGAGGTCTGACACAATTTCATTCATAATTCCAACAGTGTTCCTCACTGAAGTGGAGAATATAATCCTAAAATTAACATGAAACCAGAAGACACCCAGAATAGCAGCAGTCCTGGACAATAAGAGCAAAGCAGGAGGCATCACAATACATGACATCAAGTTACACATGTATTACAAAAGCAACAGCGATAAAAATGACATGATATTAACACAAAAAATAAATGGAAAATAACAGAGAAAGGAGAAAACTCCCTGGGAACATCGAGCTATTTCATTTCAATTAAGGGACCAAAAAACTGCACTGGAGGAAAGATAGCCTATTTAACAAATGGTAGGGCTGGGGACTTAGCTCAGCGGTTCGGTGGCCTGCCTTGCAAGCGCAAGGACCCTAGTTCAATCTCCCGGTAACAACAACAACAACAACAACAACAAAAAAAAGTGGTGCAGGGCAAACTGGCTATGAACATGGAAAAAATTGAAGCTGGATCCAAATCTCTCACCATGTACTAAGCTAAAATCAAAATGGATCAATGATATAAACAATACAAAGGAAATAATGAACTTACTTGGGAGTAACTTATATTTTTAAATGCAAATTGTTAGTGTAGAATGAACTTCTTCAATTTAACTGTAAGATTATCATCTTCATACTCCAATGACATATGACCATGACTGTAGTTGAACCAAGTTGCACTGATTTACTTTTATGGAGGGAAAACTCATGTCCTGAAGAAATCTTAAGCTAGATTTCCAAGGAATATATTTTTTAAAAATGTTTTTCATGTATTTGGTTTTTCTTTAAAATTTACAGAAATTCTGCAATTTGTGCTTTAAATTTTTAATGTTATTTAAAGTTTATCTTACAATAAGAAGAGAGAAATGGAAAAAGAGAGAGAACTAAACGTGCAATTGATTAACAATTAACAAGCGTTAGTTCCTTGTGTTGAGGAGACAGGAGTATGTAGTTGGTCAATTTTATGGTTTAGAGTGATGTTTCTTTGTATGTGTCGGAGTGTTCCTGTGTGTGTCTGTGTGTGCATCTGTATAACTGAATATAATTATGGAATGGTCTTGAGTGTTTTGTCATGCAGTTTTATTTTTGAATAGGAATACACCTCGACAAGTCCAAGGCTGCTTTAATTCCTTTCCCAATGTATGAATGGTTGCAAGTACATAATTGCTTGACAATAGTTTGATGAAAGAGAATGGGTAGAGAGCAAAGAGGTGCTAGGCATCCAAAACTGATTAAAAAAAAAAACAGAAAGAAAAACAGAAAAAGAATAACTTCTGGGTTTTGCAAGGAGCTGAGCCACCACATATGTACATGAACCAAAATGCTTTGAAAATGTTAATAAATGAAGGAGACTGATATTCATTCACTTTTCAAAAGAACAGTAAGATCCTACTGAGAAACACTCTATATAGAAAATTGCTGCATATCTGAATTAATATTCACCAAATTGGAAAACATGTTATCCACATTGTGAACATATTGCTTTAATGAAATCATTCCTGAAAAACAGAATTACACTAAAATCTTGCATCATATTTTTGAGACATACTTGTAATAGTAATGAAATGAGTGACCAGAAACAAGAAAGATCTCCAGTTATCTGGAAAGACAGAATTGAATTTGGAAATCCGTAAATTCTCTCGCACAAACTCATGTATGAAATAATTCCTTTTTAGTAGGAATTTCATTTTTTTAGGTACAGTCAGATCATGAAGGAATAGAACCCTGGATAATCTGATTGTGTTCCATGCAAAGGCTGTCTCAATAGAGTATAATGTAGTATTGAATTGATCAAAATGAGATATGAGAGCATTAGACTTGTTGACACAAAACTTTTAGTGTCTAGTTGGGAGGCTTTCCAGTAAGAGCTACTGGCAAGCAACAGAAGCAAGAAGCAAAAATAGTAAAGCCAAAATGAAATGAACACAGTTGCTGATCTATTTGTGCCAAGATGAATGACCCTTGATATCCACTGAGTTCAAAACAATAAACACAAATGACTCATTTCCCAGTTTGACAAAGTCATGGAATGAAGAGAGGAATAAGCAGTTTCAAGCAGGATACATGGAAAAATCCAAGGTGGGGATCCCTTTAAAAACAATTAAGCAAAGGCTAAAAGGTGTAGAGGAAGTGGGAAAGGTGGGGGAAAGGAAGTAAGGGAAAAGAAAAAAATATGAGAAAAGGAAAAAATGGAAATAAAGTGTTTGTAAATAGAGAATGGAGGAGGGGGTGAAGGGAGGGCAGGGATAAGGGGAAAAATGAGAACCAAGGCCTGTCATGTAGAGAGAGGTACAAGATCCCAATGGTGAATGTAACTGTACTATATACCTAAAATGTACCAATAAACCCAATGAGAAAAAAAAATAAGCAAGCAAAAAACAAAAACAAAGAACATACTAATTTCCTTTCATTTATTCTGGCAGAATATTTGTGGTGATTTTTACCAGTAAATATGGAAGCATCCACACATAGTTTTTGAAAAATTTGACCTTTTGTACATATCAAAGAAGATAAGAATTATAATAAGGCATGGGTGGTTTACTAGGAATAAGTAAATATTACACTTTCTTAGGGTTATTTTGACTTAGCAAACTTGAATTTAAAAATAATTAGAAAAATTACCCTAATGAAGGCAAAGACAGTTAAATCTGTAAGAATGAGAAATCTTGTATTTCTTGGAAAGCAGTTAGCATCAGTTTTATGTAATATATCCAGTGCAACTTAGAATGTTAGTTATTTCATAGTAAACTTGATTCTGTCCCAATTAAAGGAAAAGAATAAAACTGAGAAGTAATTATCACTATTGCTAAGAAAAGAACCACCAAAACATGATATGGGCACTTCACAAAAAGGTCCTTGAGAAACATTCCCCTAAGCTAGAGTCACAATATTCACATCTAGAGAGTATATATTGGATACAAACATTCTGCATATGTGTAAAGCCTAAACCATGAGATAAGAAGATAACAAGTAAAAATATAATAAGTTGGTTGAAAAGTGGAAATCCTGCAAAATCATTTGTCAATATTTTGGATTAGGGCTATTGTGAGGACAAAAAAATCATTTTTGCCTTACATATAGACCATAGTACTTTCTTGAATTTCTGTTTCCAGGTTTTGCTATCAACACAGTCAGCCTTCTGATCCCTCAGGTGCTCAGATGCACACTTTAGTTCCAGCTCTCAAATCTCAAGCTGTGCTCTTGGAGTTCCTGAGAAGGCAGCGTCTGGCTTGGGAAACATGTAGCTCCTTACTACAGTACTGACAGCTTTTTTCCCTCCTCTTTATTCTTAAGGTTCAGAAAAGAACACCTCATTGTATTTATGATACCAGGTTGATACATTTTACTTAATGAAAATATATCTTTTTCCTCACATTTGAAAATATACATTCTTATCACTAATCCTTAGTTATAAAGATACAATCTGTAGTCAACCAATATTTTTAAAGTAATTTTTTTGGTACATTTAATGTATACAATATAATGACATTCAGTTTTGGAAATTTGTATCTTTACATAATCAGCCTTCGTTATTATTTTTTCCCCATTCCCCTGACCTCCCTTCAACCCTATCCTTCCTCTCTACCTACAAAGACTTTCTTTCCATTATTTTTCTTTCAATATTTTTGTCTCTAACTGGAATTGGAAGCAATTTGAACTCTTTCAGGAGGTACATATTTTATTGACTGTATTCAAATATTTTGAGTTTATAAATGAATAATCTCAAATGATAAATTCAAATGTGAAAGCAAAAATTTCATTTATCCACATTGATTTTCCACTTTAAATTACATTAGAGTGAGCCTGGTTGAAGTAAAGAGCAACAAAACTGAAAAGGCCACATTTCCCCACTCAGCACAATCTTTTACGAGCTTTTAGTTTCTTTTCTTCTTCCTCACATTTGGCTTTATTGAGCTCTGCGTCAAGATTCTGGGTCTTGGCCTTGTCTTTTTTGCTCTGTTCAGGTAAAGCTATATGAAATATTTATGGAGAACGAATAACATAAAGAAAGCGCCTAAGTACATTCACTGTCTTTAAAAATCTGCCTAAAATCCTCTTTTTCTGTTTGTATGCATTAGCAAAGACACTTTATGGTTGTACATCTCATATGCAAAACTGTCAATATTTCATCTTAAATTACTTGATCATGATATCATTTTAAATCCAATGGACCAACCAAGACTATTTTGGGGTTAGCATAATACATGTAGTTACATAACAAATTTAAATAAATAATTTTTAAAAAATCTATCCAAGAACAGAAACACATTTTATAAAGAAGAAATGATAAGTAAATTTGACTCAAGAACTCATCCCCCAAATCAAATACGTTCAATAGGGTCATTGTATGTTATGATCATCATCATCATTATTATTTTTAAATTCATAAGCTGTTAGGTGAACTTTATGAACTATTAAAAGTTTTCCATGTTTATATTGCATCTATATATTTTATTTGCAAGATGTATATGTTAAATATATATATATATATATCATATAACATTTGTAATGATCATTTTTGTATTACAAATAACATGCACTCTTTGTAGAAAGTAAGAAACCATCAAATTGTAAAGAAGGTGATTGTTACCTCATGGTAGTGCTTGTTAAGTTGTCTGACTCTGGAGCTTGAATGTTAAGCTGTCATATGATGCTACCTTCCATGATCTGACATCGAGTATCCTTCTAGGATGCACATGTTGATTCTTAATCATCAGTGTGATGACATTCACAAGTGAGGCTTTGGTTCGTCGTTAGGTCATCAGAGTGGAGCCCTCACCAGTAAAATTAGTTGCTTCAGAGAGAACTTCTGCTATTAACAGTTTAAATGCTGAATCAGAAATACTGGAAATGCATATTTATTGAAAAATAACAGTTATAGAAGGAGAGGAATACATGTGCACTGAATAATTTTTCATTCAAGCTTTACCTTGGATCGTGGGAGTTGTCATGTACATAAAAAGTGTATGCCTTTTGTTTCCAATCAAAGTTTATATGAGAATGCGTTCCTGGTTCTTGGTACAAGGAATAAGCCAGGTGAAAGAATTCCCAATGAATGTAGAGGATTTCTCTAAGGTGGGGGCTTGTCAGAAAATCATTAAGGACTTGTTTAGAAACATTTATTTGGTCTTACTTACTTGTAGTAGTTTATCTCTGCTCCAAACATGAAGAATCTTTCTACTTCCTTGCCTGCTCTTGATAGATTTGCATAAACATCATCATTGCCAACACTCCCTTGGCTCATTTGAGTGACTGAAACAACTGTTTTCTCAAATCCCCGTCTCCTGTTTGATACACTGCCAGAATCCCTAAATTTAGATCAGAAAGCTGCTTAGATTCAGCAGTACATTACACTGCTGCCAGTGTCCCACAGACTCGGCTTTTTCCACTTCGTATTTTGAATCTCTGTAACTATTCAAATGTCAGTGCTTTGGTTTCAGATTTTTGTCTGAACATACAAAACCTTCAGGAACTGAAAAAAATTTTAAATCTTAACAGTAATTAAAATATTTTAAACAAAGGGCAATAGTGACAGAAAAGTACTGTTTCCTCTGCACTTTCTCTGGCATGAAAAAGATTTCTTTCCCAAAATAGTTACATTGGTTTTCAGGTTTTAAAGAAAAGAAAAGGAATAATGGCATAAACATTGCATATATTTCTATATAAATCAGAAAGGACTCTGTGAAAATTCTTTAAGACATAAAAATTTTATATTAAATGAGATAGTTTTATATAATCTGAGATGATATGAAACAGTACCAACCACCAATAGCTGAAAAGATTGGTTCTATATCGGTGGGCAATAAATTATCCCTAAACTATAGTGACTCAAGGCTACATCTATTTATTATGTCAGTTTCTGTGAGTCAGAAACTCGGGTAAGTTTTAACAGGGTCCCTCTAGTTTGAAGTCTTTCAAGGCTGTTGTTAAAATGTGAGCAGGGTGCAGGTATTCAGGAGTAACTGGGATGATTAGTTCAGAACTCCCTGGCTGTTGGAGGCTTCAAATCCTCACCAGCTTCTAGCTATAGATATTAATTCTTGCCCTCCCCATGTTGGCCTGTGCACGGGACCTCTCACAATGTAACAGCTGTTTTATTCCACAGATGGGAGAGAGGCTGAGGGAGAGAAAGAGAGGAGAAGGAGCCTTTTATTTTTATAACCTAATCTCAGAAGTGATTTCTTATCACCTTTGATATGCTCTATGTTTTTATTGTTAGTAGGCAATTACTACTACATTCTGACCATTCACAAAAGAAACAGGCTTACAAAGACTTGTGGATACCTAAAAATAATTTAAGGAGATATTTTACAAGGAAAGAAAGTTCAGTTGCTTTTTGTGGGCTTCCTCTTCTTCTCTGGTAGATAAGAGTTTCTGTAAATTGACATTGATCTATATAAGCTATGACCAAAATCAAATTATAAATATCTGGCTTTTTCTACCAAAATATGCTTATTGGTAGGGTGCCACGCTTATAGCATATTTGTGTATCATTTTGAAATGTATTTGAATTTCCAGATCACAAAGTCCTGTCACAATAACCATATTCGTTTAGTTACACTTTGGGCGCTTGAATCTATGTTTGCCAGACAGGGAGCAAAATTAGTGTTTATATTGCTCAGAGCCAGCACGTGGCTCGGATTTTTCAAAGTTATTAGGGAGATTTGAAAAGTACATTACATGTGTAAAAATGGATTGTGTACATTTTTACTGATATTTTAACTCTTTAAGTTGGATTTATTCTTTATATCAATTATAAGAAATATTTTTGAAAGATTAGGAAATAATTGCAGAATTAATTATGTTTTTGAAGCTCTTCCAGTCTTCCAAAGGATACCAATTTTAGAAATTAATGCTTTCAGTGTGTTTCATTTGAGAAATACTATGGTTTTTTTCATAATTGTATTAATATTTTGCATATTCTGTTTGGTACCTAGTATATTCATGCATAAAATGTCATGTTAGCCAAAAAAATACATTAACACTTACAGTTTGGAAATTACTGTTGTTTATTTTAGATACAGTACAATTTTAAACTATATTCTTCAAAAAATGTGATAATGCATAAATTATACACTTCTGGTTTTTATTAATTACTGTAACAAGCTAATTAAGAGAAATTTGCCATATTTATGGGTGAAAAGACTTGTTCAGAGACAGTAAGAGACTTAATTAAGTTAAAAAAAAGAAATGAAAATAGTGGGCAAGGCTGACACTGACTTTTGATTTTCTCCTTGCTGATGTTTTTCTTCACGCTGGTGCTCCAGCACTGGGCCTCACACATAACAGACAAATGCTATGTCACTGAACTACCTGTTCAGCCCTCACACTGAGTTTTGAGCTTAGCACTGCCTGCTTTGGTCATGCTATTACCCTTATTAAAGTCATTGCATACAGGCATTTTTCAGCTTCTGTATATTCATTGAATTAAGAACAGCTTTCTATATCTTTTCATTACCCTTAATAATTTTCTTTTTACACCTCCTCCAAATTTCATAGTTCTACTGAAATAACTATAGATGTGGCACTGTATAGAGATATATCAATCTCTCTAACATTCCGGCTGTTTACCACAACAAAAACCTTCCATGAGTAATTTTTTTTGTATTCTTCTGTAGTCTTTCCATTTAAAAATTAATAGCAACCTTCAAAGAATTGCTGAAAATGTGAAATTTAAGAATCACGCCATATTTTATCACTTTATGTGCTGCCTACACTGTGTGTTAACCATCCAATCTTTGGTCCATACTTTCAAGTGTAGCCATAAGGTGGGCAATTTCCTTCATCGACCTTACAAGACCAATCCAGGATGACATTAGCTTTCACTTTTTTTTTACTCTTAATTTGTCTGTTCCCTGCTTTTTTTCACAGACTATTCTCCACACCATAAAGTTAAATAACGTAAATCAAATTACATCACTCAACCCTGTTTGAAACTAATGAACACAGTGTCATGGCACTTATGACAAAATGCTAATTATTGATAGTAGGAATAGAAGCAATTCTTACTAATGATAATGAAACAGATGCATTTGAAATCCCGGTGGTGTAACGCAGTGAATGCCTATTCCTTGCCTACGTAAAAAGTCCACATCTACTTTTTTAATTACTTTGGAGCTGTCCTCTTCATTAGTGCAAAAGTTTTAAATTCATGACTCTTCCACCTTCTACACCACTTTTCAGAGTTGTCATTTCTTGCCTGTTTGTAACCTTCGGAAAGGGCAGAAAGGATCACACGGAAGTTGTTGCTGGTCGGACCTGGAGTGGAAGACTTCTATTCCTAAAGAGATTCTAATTTCACTGCCAGTTTTCACCTCTATGTTCTTTATCCTCCTCTCAGAACAACTGATGGATACTTCCTATGATTATCTTTTGTCAACTTCTCAGGAAGAACTTTTCTAACAGTAACATAATGTAATTCTTATTCTGTTGTGGCACCCTTCCTTTACTTCTTGCCTTGTCTCAGTCTAAAATCATTGTGCTTATTTTATCCACTCATTTATTGCTTGTCCTGCCTATCTTTTCCTGAAAATGGAGATCTTGACTTTTGGTGGTCAATAAGTGACATTACTGCTTACAAGAATGACTGGGATTTCATGGAGAATTAATTGAAATACTTTGAAAAAAAAGAATCAATGCCCATATGAAGCTGACCACTGATATTATAGAAAAAATACACAATTCAATAGCTAAATCTTTTATACCTATTAAATTAGAGAAGAAGAGCAAGAAAACTTTAAAGGAATAAAAAATTTGTATACTAAGTTACGATTTGACTAAGGATTGAAACTGGAGTTTCAGGCACAGTGCATAGCTTTTATTTGAGATTTTTACAGCAGTTCTAATTAGCTATCATATATATCCATATATGATATAATCTATTTCTTAGCAGAAATGTCTACATACATTCTTAAAAGATTTATCTATCATTGCTCATTAGCTCTTCCACCCCTCACTATTTCTGCTAAACTGGGAACTATTGGTTTAAGTGCAAATTAAACTAAATTATCACATGAAAACCATTATATATTATCGTCAATATCCTATTTTAAAAATTTATTGTTTTTCATTTGGGTTTTTTCATTTTATTTCCTACTTCATAGTGAAGTTCTTCAGAGAAATAGAAGTATCTGTATACATATGTAAGATTTATTGTAAGAAATTTGTTCATGTGTTTTTGGTGTCCAAAAAAAATCCCAGTAATGAAGGGTGAAGCAGCAATCCATGGTTCTAGGAGTGCTATAGGTTTATACCTAGTCAGTGTCCAAATCCTGATGATCTACTTCAGGGCACAAGATCAATACCTAAGATCAAGAAGAGTTAATATTATCATTTCAAGTTCAAATATAGGCGAATATTGATTTTCTAGGTGGAAGGCATTCAGGTACAAAAAATTCTCAGTTATTCAACTTTCCTAGATGTATTCCAGTCTTCAGCTGATTGTGGGCATCCACATCCAGCAGGGGTTCATGCTTTACTAGGTTTCTTGGTCTAAATGATCCCACAGTGCTATTCCTTTAGAGAGACATAATCACAATAATGTTTGACCAAATATCCTGGCACATCCTGATCTTGTCCAGTTGACACCTCAAATTAATCTCTATTCAACCTTAGAAAGATTTTAATTTGAATTCTAACATAAAAATAATCTTTGTTGATAATGTGTAAGAAAATACTGTAATCAGATAGCTCCAGTATTTAATATTCCATTCAATAAAGTGATATCTAATTTTAAAAGAATAGTCTATTGACATACTTTTTGTGGAAAATGTTAATCATTAAAAAATGAATAAAAGTTTAGTTTATCTTCATTTTAAAAACATTAACCCCAGTTCTGGGGATTTAGCTCAGTGGTTCCGTGGCCTGCCTTGCAAGCGCAAAGACCTGAGTTCAGTCCCCGGTACCAAAAAACCCCCAAAACAATAATAGTAACCCTGACCTTGTATGAATTTATTTATAATTGTTTTAAGCCAGGGATTTTTGGCTCAGTGGTTCTGCCACCTGCCTCATAAGTGCAATTCCTGGTACACCAAAACAAAAATTAAATTAAAATTGTTTTATATTTTAATTTAAAGAAAAAAGAAAAAAATATTATAAAGTTGTTATAAAATGTGAGCCTTCATAATAAAATTATAATTACTTTTAGGAAATAGTGTATAGATAAATTATTGTGTAATAGAACAAAGATTTCTTTTTGCAGTTATATAAGCATTGTCCTAATTTGGACTCTTAACCAGTTATTACTTTTTAGTAGTAGGATCTAAATTTTGTGTGTGTGTGTGTGTGTGTGTGTGTGTGTGTGTGTGTGCCAGGGATTGAACTTGGGAGCTTCCTCTTACAAGACAGGCAGCAGCATCACTGAGCTAAATCCCTAGCATAAATACTGTGATCCTCAACATGAATTCTATGTAGGGAAAGTTTAATTCCCTATATTTTCTAAAAGTCTCAAGAAGTTTTTTTTTCTAATTTTTTTAAATGTTGGATTTGAATGATAAAACTTTACATTAAGAAAGGAATAATAAACATTTATGATGTGGCAAGGATAATACTTTAAAAATAAAAAAATGATACTTATTTGCCAAAAGTCTAAGTTCTAGCTTTGTAGATAGAGTGAGAAAATTGAAGTTACAATTCATGTAAAACTGAGAAAAAATATAAAATATATAGATGAAGACTTAGAGAATTTTTGTGCAGGTGATAAATGCATGGAAATTAAGTGTCATGTAAATATGTCACTGAAATCATTGTTAAAAGCATCGCTAAAATAAACCACAAAATATATGGTAAGTCTTAGTAACAAAATATCTAGAACAGGAGAGCCCTGTTTTCAAATCCTGATTTTACCTATGTATGCACATATGTGACAAATTAACCTCCCTGTTTTCTACTTTTTATATTTAAAATGTGATTAGTTAAGCCTGCGTTAAAAAGTAATAGATAATGTTGAACAAAATGCAAGTGAGCCCATATGTACCTTCAGCAGCAGACCGCCTGAGAGTGATCGCCAGACTGAGACAATGGTGGAGAGCAGAAAGACCACCAGTCTGAGCTCCAGAAGATGGCGGCGTGGTGCGGAGCAGAGAGAGGGCCTTTCACTGTATAGAGACACAGCAGGTTACAGCAGTTGGTGAGTGTCTGGGATCAGCACCTGCTACCAGAACCCAGACCTCCTGTCCTGGAGGGGCAGCTTGAAACTGCAGCAGAACTCTGCAGAGGTCAAACCCACAGGCACTCAGGGAGCTCAATTCCAACCTTGAAGCCAGAAACTAGTCTGAATCTCAGTGGACTAGAGCTGGATATCTGAGATTAATTGACTCAGATCTGCACTCTGCCGCCTATGTGATCTATCACGTGACAGTAGATACTCAGAGGGGACTGTTCTTCATTTTCTTTCTTTTTTTTTTTAATCCCTTCTCCTTCTACTCCTTCTCCTCTTACTCCTGCTTCTCCTTCTCCTTCTCCTTTTTCTTCTTTTCTCTCCTTGTTACTGTTTTCCTCCTGTTTTATATTTTTAAATTGTTCTTATTTCTATAAGCATATGAATACAGTTTCTACTTTTCCTGTTGCCATTAGTTTGTTTTCTCTTGTTTTAGTTCCTTCTTTGTCTCTTTTTCTTCTGTTTTCACTAGTTTCTCAAAGTTTACATGATCTTCCTGAGTCCTCTAGCCCTACTTTTAACATTATATTCTCCTTATATTTCTCTATCCCTCTTTTAGGGCTTCTTCCTAGAGGGTAAAATCAGTATACTGAAGGATATAGTACTGCAAACATATTCCGGGTTGGTGGGTGATTTCTGATATATAACCACAAGTTTAATTCATGTAGTTAAAGGTGACAGATTAATAGTTACCACAATGTGTCATTTTCTAGCTCTATTTGCTGCTATTATTGACGCTGGTTGTATTACTTTGGCCAAAGTTACATGATTGTTCTAGTTAGCTGGCCTTCCTGGTATATCAAAACCAAGATTGCCTAGGGTTATTATAGACTCAAAACCCAAAGACCACCTATACCTGAAAGACACCTGTGAGGATTAATCATTCCCTAAGAGTTCTAAATACTAGCAATAAATATACTGGCAATAATTAAGGTAAAAATAAAAACCCAGGAATTAAACAAAAACTATCAACACCAACAACTATAAACCTAAACAAGACAAAAACCTAGACTTTCAGCTCACCAAAGTCAAATCCAAAGAGCAAGGAAGTGGAAAAATCTGAAAGACAAACATCAGGACTCCTTGAACTAACAACAAAAGAAGTGACAAAACAGAAGAGACTCAGGAAAAAATGAAATCAGACATAATTTCCTAGGTAACTACAAAGATAATATAGGGGCCAGAATGAAAGATATGATTAATGATTCTAGAACAGATACAGACTTTTTAAAAAAGGAGTTCCAAAACATGATGAAAACCATGAACACACAACATAGGAAAGAAATGAAAACCATGAATGGCCAGTATAGGAAAGAAAAGCAAAAAATGAATGCCCAGCTTGGGAGAGAAATGTAATCCATGAAACAGCTTCAAACAGACATCCAGGAGATTAAAAACTCTGTTGAAAGTATATGCATCAGAATGAGCCTATGTAAGGACAGAATATCAGGTATAGAAGAAAAGATTGTGGTTAGTTATCGTGAAAAGTCAGAATTCTTAAAATAGCAAGGAACGATGAGAACTCAATCAGCAGCAGCAAAGACAAATATATCTAATGCAAAGATAAATAACATAAGATTGATTGGAGTCAACGAAAAAGTAAGAGATAGTACAAATGACATAAAGAAAGACAAAAAATTGTTCACAGCAGTAATGGCAGGAAACTTCCCAAGCAGAAGAAAAGAATTTGACTTGCAGATAAGTGAGGCATAAAGGACTCCAACGAGCCATGATCAAAACAAAACAAAACAAAATATCCATAACTATGCCTATAATAGTCAAGATTCCATGAATTCTACAGAAGAACAAAATATTAAAAACAGTTAGAGACAAGAAACAAATTACACACAAAAGAAAGTCCATCAGAATCACATCCGACTTCTCTACACAAACCCTCAGGTCAAGAAGAATTATAACCATCAATGTTAATGGCCTCAATTCACCAACCAAAAGAGACTAGTAGAATTGATCAAGAAGCAAGATCCAACAATATGATGCATTAAAGGAAAACAGTTAATTCAATAAGAAATACATAGACTGAAAGTCAAAGGATGGAACACAATATTCTAAGGGATAGAAAACTGGAAAAAGGCAGGGGTAGCTATCCTATTTGCAGACAAAATGGATTTCAAACCAAAACCAATTAAGAAACACAAACATTGGCCGAGGATTTAGCTCAGTGGTTCGGTGGCCTGCCTCGCAAGCTCAAGGACCTGAGTTCGATCCCCGGTACCACACACACACACACACACACACAAAAAAAAAAAAAAAAAAAAAAAAAAAAAAAAAAAAAAAAGAAAAAAAGAAAAAGAAAAGAAACACAAACAAAGTCACTACATCCTTGTAAAAGGAACAATCCAAGAGGAAGAAATGACAATCATAAATATATGTGCATCAAACACTAGTGAACATGAACATGAAAATCAAGTAAGAATGAATTCAATAGTTGTGAAGGACCTCAATCCCCCACTGTCAAAAATAGATCCACTAGACAAAAAAATCAACAATGAAATACTACAACTGAATGAAATTTTTTATTGGGGGGGTACCAAGGATTGAACTCGGGTCCTTGAGCTTGCAAGGCAAGTCACCGAACCACTGAGCTAAGTCCCCTGCCCTTAAATGAAACTTTTGAACAAATGGACTGACTAGATGCCTGCAGATTGTCCCACCCAACAAAATCATAATACACATTCTTCTCCCATGCACTTGGGTTGTTCTTCAAAATAGATTGCATGCTAGTTAAGAATATGCTTAAATAAATGTGAGGGGATTGAAGTTTAACCTCTGTATATTGTCAGAGCATAGCACCAAAAAAATTGGAGATCAAGAACAAAAGAAACCACAAGAACTTCATAAGCACATGGAAATTGAATAATACCCTCCTGGTCAACCAATGGATCACAGATGACATTAAAGAAAAAATTAGTTTCTACAATTAAATATTAATGCCAATTTAATATCAAAATTTATGGGACACATGAAATGAATCCTATGAGGGAAATTCATAGCAGTAAATGTTCATATTGGAAAAACAGAGCGAGCTCAAATATAAACCTAATGTTAAACCTCATGCTTCTAGAAAAACAAGAGCAAGATAAAGACGAAGCTTGGACAAGAGAGGAAGTTATAAAGACAGATCAGAACAGAAATCAATGCAATGGAGACAAAGAGAATCGTACAAAAAGTCAACATACCTAAAAATTGATTCTTTGAAAGAATAAATGAAATTGACAAACCTCTAGGCGACTTTATCAAAAAAAAAAAAGGAAAGAAAAGACTCAAATAAATGGAATTAGGATTGAAAAGGGTGAAATTACATTAAATCCAGCAGAAATCCAGAGGACCATCAGTACCTGCTTTGAGAACCTGTACTCCAATAAAATGGAAAACACAGAAGAAATGTGTGTGTGTGTGTGTGTGTGTGTGATATATAAGGATATATATATATATATATGAATTATCAGAGTTGAATTAAGAAGATATTCACATTTAAAACAAGCCTCACTGGAGGAAAGACAGTCTCTTTAATAAATTGTGCTGGAAAAAATGGGTTTCAAATTGCCAAAGATTAAAACTAGACCCAAATCTTTCACCATGCACTAAAACAGAATCAAAATGGATCAAGGATCTAAATATTAAAACCAAAACACTAAAGTTTCTGAAATGTAGGTAGGAAGAACTCTTGAAAACAGTGGCATAGGAAAAGATTGTATAAAGAAAACCTCAGTCGTATGGGAACTAGCACAAAGAATCAACATCTGATATCTCCTTTTTTTGAAAAGCTTTTACACAGCAAGACAAACTACATACACAGTGAAGAGGCAACCCACAATGTGGGGGAACACTTTTTTACTATCTGTTCCTCAGAAATAGGACTATTGTCTACAATATATAAAGAATTTTTAAAAATCAGATTCCTCAAATTTAAAGACCCAATCCAAAAATGGGCATTTGAAATGAATAGATATTTCTCAAATGAAGAATTAGAAGCCACAAATAACATAGGAAAAAATATGCAACATCCCTGGTCATTCAAGAAATCCAAATGAAAACCACACTGAGATTCCATCTCACCCCAGAAAGAATGGCTGCTATCAAGAAATCAACCAATAACAAATGCTGGTGGAACTATGGAGGAAAAGGAACCTTTCTCTGTTGGTCTATAGACTTGTTCAACCACTGTGTGAACCAATGTGGAGATTCCTGAAATAACTAGAAATTGAAATGACATTTAACCTAGCTAGTCCACTTCTGGGTATGATCCCAAAACAATTAAAAGCATCATATCAAAGCAATATATGCCGAACCATATTTATAGTAGCACAATTTGTAGTAGCTAAATTTTGGAAACAGCACAATGGCCCATCAACAGAAAATTAGATAAAAAAGATGTATTTCTTTTTAAATGGAGTACTACTGAGCCATAATGAAAGAAAAGCTAGAGACATTTACACCAAATGGAACCACCTTGAGGCCATGCTCTTAGGTGAAATAAATTGGCCACACATGTGTAAATATTGAATTGTTTCTCTAATGTGAGAAACTGAAAGGGTAAAAGACGCCCAACTCCTTGGTTCATTTATCCATCTCATGAGCAACAAAAGCTTCACAAAAATATTAAATATATTCCCCTTTTTATTGATGTTTGAGATTATCTTTGAAAATACACATAAATAAGAAGCGTGGTACAACTCTGTGTTAACATTAAATGCTATTTTCTTTTTAGAGAAAACCCAGAGCGAGAGAAAACAGTAAAAACACACTTTAAATGTGAAAAGTTTTTTTTTTAATCTAGTGAATATAACTTTTCTATGTAGACTAGCATGAATAAAAATCTCCATTAATTAATCATTAAGTGAAGTAATAGATGAAGTATTTCTATTGTGAGCTTTGATAATTTCCATTTAAGATGTAGGATTCTTGTCGTACTAATGTCTATAAGTATTTCATTTCCAGCTAAGGTAATGAATACATTAGAAAGGAAATGTACATAAAATCATTGTAATTTAGTTTCTTTAAAGGAGAAAATTTGGAGACTACAACAAAATAAGTAGGTAGTTCTCTGAAAAGATGAAAGGGCACGGGGTAAGAATAAACACGCACTTAAGATTCTCTGCAAACCCTCTGTTCACTCCCAGTTCTTTGATTAAAGTTGAACTGCACTGGTCTATATGCCACTTTCATTACTATAGAAATGAACACTGAAGTATGTGGGAGAATGAACAAAATATATGATTTTTTGCCAAAAGAAAGTAGTTTTACATACCATCATACATTGGAAAGCACCTTAAACTGTTTTTTTTCTTATTTTCATTAATTATACTGGTTTAGATTTAAAAAAAAAAACACTAGGCATGGAAAAGCCCATCTTTTAAAAAATATAAACAGAAAAGTTTGAAGGAAAATGCCTCTCAAAGTATCAATATTATAATTTGATTGGTACATCTATTTTTCTTGATTTGTTTTGTTCCCTATTATATTCTCCTACATATCAGTAGAATGACGTTGAACACACATCCCTCTGACTTGGAGATGTGTTGTTGTTTAAATTGAAAATACAAGATTGTATTTTACAGTATCTCTAATTAATAAAGGCACAACAGTGCACTTATCCAATGGTACAGAAATGTCAATATAACAACAATTGTGTCTTTCTATGCCTGATCTCCTTTCCTTTATTATTGTTGGGTTTTTTTTTCTGAATACTCAGTGTTTATATAGGTTTGAAAGTGTTAGTATTTGGAATACAGATCAAAATTTCTCTCCTTGTAATTCCAACAGTACAAATTATATAGTTTGACATGTTTTCCTTATTGTTGACAATTCAAATATATAGATATGGATTTCAAAGTCTTCTATTGGTTTGGGGGCAAGTATTTCCTAAGTGGTTTTGCAGAGACGGTCATTCTTCATATTTTGCTTTGCCGGACCGCAATGCTGAATGTTTAAACTGGATAAGACCAGGTATCATTCCTGCGGGAAGAATAATTGACTCAAAGGTGAGCACAAGAAAAACCAATCAAAATCAGTCAGGAACTTTCCTGTTAGAATGACGAATATATCCCTTCTGGACTGTGGAGTTCCAATCAAGATGGCAGAGTTGTGAGCAGCAGAGAAAGAGCATCTCTGAGCTTTGATGTACAGACACTGGAATATAGCATGGTGAGGAAGAGAAGGAGGGAAGTGACTCTGCAGAACTTGGGAAAGATCTGAAGTGAGAGTGAAGCCCATGAGAGAGTGAAGAGTGAGATCTCCATGCAACAGAAGGAAATAGCAAGCAGCGCTTGTTCCGAGCTCTGATTTACTATGTGGGTAGTGGTACCTTGAATCTATAGATGCACGGTGAGTACTGGCAACCCCAGAGACCTCTACAGAGAAACGCAACGGTGAAATAGGGTAGTGGACTCAGTGGACTGCAATGGCTGCTGAGTAATTCAGGTTCAGCTATCCCTCAGGAGAGGACCAGTTGCCATCTTGGAGAGGGCTCAACTGAGCTCAGAGCAACTGCCAGTTCTGTGTAGTGACTCCCAGTGTCAGGGTGAGACTGCCAAGTTCAAGTTGGCAGGAAGACAAGGAGCCGAGTTCAAGTCAGCAGGAGACACAGGGAGTGTTAGAAACTGATCACGACCAGAAACCAGCCTGAACTTGAGTGGAACTAAAGGTGCAGGTTGGCTGGGATTTTCCACTACTGCTGCCATCAATCTATAGCTGGCTTGCTGGGATTAATGGACATGGGTCTGGACTCTCTTTGACCACCTTTTCTACCAGCAACAGCAGACACATTTTGAAGTGGATTTTTTTCTTTTCTTTTTCTTTTTTTTTATGTTTGTTCTTGTTTTTATATTAGTGTGGCTATGGTTTCTAGTTTATTTTTTATTGTTCTGTTCTTGTTCTTTTTCATTTCTTTCTTCTTTCTTTTCCATCTTGTTTATTGGTTTTCTAAAATTTTCATAATCTGTCTCCAGCCTTTCTTCTAGTTTTTTCCTCCTTGTTTATGTCTCCATTTTTCTCCCGCTTTTCAAATTTCTGCCCTTATGTTAAAATCCTCATACTGAGATTTATTCGCTGTACATAATTTTCTGATTTTCTTTATAATCTGTTATGCAATCATAAGAACAATTTTAATACAGTTATAGGTGGCAAATTAATAGCTGCCACAGGTTTTTTGCGGGGGTACCAGAGATTGAACTCAGGACCTTGCACTTGCAAGGCAGCTGGCGCCACCACTGAGCTAAATTTCCAGCCCAGCCACAGGTTTTTAATTTTGTAGGCTGTGTTTGATGACATTATATCTCATTGTACTGCTTTAGCCAAGAAGATATAACTTTTCTATTCAGTTGATCTTCTTGATACGCCAAGACTGAAATTGCCTAAGGATCATAAACAATTGTATAGGTCAGTGTGAAAGAACTAGGGGATGGGCGAAGAAGTCAGCAACTTTCACAATCCATAAATTTAAGGTGTAGGATCTTATAAAAGACTCAAAATCTAAAAACAAGCTGCACACAGAACACATCCCTGAAGAGCAGTCATTTACGAAGAAGAATATACGTAAGTCCCTTCCAAAGTGAAAAGGCGTAACAAGCAGAACCCCTGTGTTTAAACACAGGACATTGATGCCTCATCTCATGAAAGAGAAAATTTTCCTATCTTTGGCATTCCAGTTGGATTCTGATTTCCAAAGAACTGGTTGGCACACAACTCTTTTGGGAGGGCAGATCTTCATTACTCATTAATTCATAGCTGAACTCTCCTGAAAATAGAATCACAGAGACAATATTTTACCAGCCATCCAGACATTCCGGGGAAATCGACACATAATTCTATCTATCATAGCAGGATCCAAAATTGACTGTAGGTTCCAGCAGAGAAGGAATATATTCTGTCATTCACTCATTTTTTTAATTTCATCTCACATACAAATTACTCTCCTGGTAGGTATGAGATTAAGCACCATGGACTTTGTGTTATAGAAATTATGAATGGCATGGCATTCAGTTTCTTTGCTTTTAAATCCATTCTTTCATGTGCATCAGGGACTGCTATCTCTTGATTACTGAGTGTAACAATGATACAAGAAATACTCTCATTATCTGACTCTGGCTCCAAAACTTTGACATACTTGTTGAATACATGCTAGACGCCATAGCAGGCCAGTGTTACTAGCCAATTTCTCTCCTTCAGTTGGAAAGTTGGAATCAGACTTGTGTTTTGGATCCAGTGATCCTTCCTGATTTCTTTCAGTCCTTCCTTGTAATAGTTTAGATCTAGAAATTCCCTCCAAAGTCTCTGTGTTTAGAGGTGAGTCATTTGAAGGTGACTGAAAATCGTGGAAGTACTACGTCATCCATGAATTTATTATTTGATGAGTTAATAGCTAAATGTGCTGTTAAGAGGTGGGAGTTTTGTTGGAATACTTGCATCATAAGATTGCAGATTATATTTCCCTCTCCAGTTCCTCTCTTCATAGTCTGCTTCCAAGTTGCCATGAGGTGAGAAACTTTTCTCTGCCATACTCTTCTATCATGGTGTTTCTGTCTTGGAGTCAGCTGACCATAGAGTGAACCCCCTGAATGATTAATCCAATTAAATCTCTCTTCCTTTAAGTTGTGCTTGATGAGTAAAATACCCCACCGAGGGAGAGCTGATGAATGAACTCCTTATTTGTTTAATTCGCTCCTTAGTAAAACCCTTGCACATTGAATTCTATGTTAGCATCTATTTCTAGAATGAGCTGGAGTCACAGAGATACCTAGAATGGGTCCCCAGTAACTTCTTACTTCTAATTTGAGAACGTCTTAAAAAATAACAAGGTAGACTTAGTCATCTATTTAGTTTTGGACAGGATATTTATTATCAATGATTTTAGTCACTGTAGTTTGATATTCTTGGTGTATAATGTTTTATTCCTCATTCAGAACCAAAAATACGTTTTTCTTTTATATCTGAAGACTAATTTATCACACTACTTCTGATGATATACATGTCATAATGTATACCTCTTTGTTTAAAAAGCTATATGTGTAAATGAGTATATTTCAATTTTATTTTATAGAAATGTCCATGCTCTCCAGCCTGGTAAAAATTTTGTCTACAATTACTGTTGGCAATTCTGAAAAATTTCGTTATTAAATATTTTCTAGCTATGAATTTTTATAATTTATTAAAAAATTCAAGATCAGAATAAGGCAAGTACCAGAGATTGTAAAATGAAGGTATGATATCTAAGAGTGGCTTATAGGAGAATGTAACCGTTCATAAATAAAGAATTGTTACTGTCTTCTTAATTTGGTAGCACATGATATCACTCCTTAAGCAATAATTTTAGCCTTATACACATCTTCAATCAGAGTGGTGTAATTAGATGTGTGGATAAGATAAAAGCTTTAAATGTTTTTTGTTGATTTTCCTCAGAAGGTGAGAAACAATGTAACCCTTACTTTCAGAGTTGTCACACAAGCAAAAGTCTACCTACTAAGTGGAATTTAGATCTTTATGAACAAAAGTCCAGTGCCACCGTATAAGTAGTAGACAGTATGTAGTACGGCTCTGCAGCTTGCTGTGAAAGCGTGGGCTTTGGTGGATGAGATAGTGCCTGAATGAAATAAAACCTACTGCAAAGGAAAATCAGTATTAGCTAACACCACAGGTTCTCTTTACTAGGACAAGGTCTTCATCTTTTTGGGTTTAAAATGTCATCTTTATCCCATCTGGAACTCAATACCCTTTCCGTTTTTGAAGGAAGTGGTTATCCTTTCCTTCAGTATCGACAGCAAGTCAATCAGGTTTAGGGGTTATGCAATATCAATGGGGCCAAATAAATGGATTAACTTCATTTCTTTCCTCTGCTTAAAATAATGCTACACATGTAAAGCCTCCAAGTCCTAGTCAAGTCACACGTTACCAATCTTCGAATGTATTTTTGAGCCTCCTTGACTTCACAGAAACAGTACAAAATAAATTCCTCTAAGAACGTTTCAGAGTGAGTGGGAAAACACTCTCATGGGAATATTTTGAAAATGACCTTTCACCCCGGAGAGTAATTCTAAGAAGGAAGCAAAGGAATCTTTCATGGAAGTTTCTATGTACCACCAAGTAAGTGTCCCTGCTGGGTAAATAGCTCCTTTGACAACTCACATAGCATACATGGATCCTTGCAGTTAATTAAAAGCTATTTAAACAAAGTAATTTTCTTCTTCCAGGATTCTGGAAATTTCCTTTTCAGAGATATTATGAGAAGTTAATTGTCTGCTGAGGTTTCCTTCAGCACTTTCTGCTGGGCTTTGAAGACCCTCTCTGATGAAGGCTCTTAATAGTCCCAGGAAAATCTCAGTGCAGCCTTTATATGGCTTCTACCTAAGCAATAAAATCCTCCTTGTTTCTCAAAAGCCACTGTTTAATTTCCTACAGTCCTTACAGAAAGTGAGAGACATTTCCACTAATGTGGGAGGTTGGTAATGAACACTTTTATGACCCACGTAATCAAATTTTTCTCATCAAACTGATGACCCCCAGCTCCCACCCACTCAGGCCTAATTGATTAAATAATAAAGCCACCCAACCAAGCCACAGCAGTGTTCACCTGTAACAAAAAATAAATTTGCTCTGTCAAATGAAGCTCCACAGGGCTAGGGCTTTAGCTCAGTGGTTCTGCTGTCTGTCTTGTAAACACAAGAACCTGATTTCAATCCCTGGTACCAATAAAAACAAACAAACAAACAAACAAACAAAAGAGAGAGAGAGAAAAGAAAAAAGATATTAAATTAAGCTCCACAGTTTTTGTCTCAACAAGACATTCAGTTTCCAAGTTCTTCCCATTGTCTTACTTGTCTTAATTTCAAGAAAGACAGAATATATTAACCATACTCTTACCAAACATATGTAAATGTGTAACTGTGAAATTGATTATCAGGGTATTGTCAATTTATATAAACATTTGAATGTAAAACTCAAAATACATTTTTATATTGCAAAGTTACTATTTATATTCTTTATATTTTTCTGACATAAGTCGATAAAGCATTTTGGTACTTATTTTTGGCACAAGATAATTCTATTTTATATATATAGATATATATATAGATATATATATATATATCTATATATATATATCTATATATATCATGAGAAAACTGAAAGATGCTTCTTCATGAATATTTAAATACGACTATGTTAACCACAATATTACTGTTTTTGTTTTGTTTTGTTTTGTTTTTTGCTGACTTATTGAAACATATCAGCTTCCCTGTGAGAAAACCTCTGACCTGGAAGGAAAATGTTTTTCTGGTTCCCTAAAAATACTAGCCTTTCATACTGGCATTTTACTGACAAGGGTTTGAAAGCTTCATTTTTGCTTCTAATTCACTTCTCCACCTTCTATCATTTACTCACCTCGCTTTCGACATTTGGTCGCTATGTGGTCTGCTTGTTGTAGTCCGTATATGATTTGCACATCGATATTTAGCTACATTCCCGGGACTGCTGTCTATTCTCTTTCTCACCTACCTTTCACAGCTTTGAAAAAGGGCCTTCCTGAGTACCTAACCCAGGGAAGCTGACGGAAGACATGGAAATATGTTTTCCTGGTGTAGTATTCCACATCTTTATGTTCAGATATTTAATTGCATAGTTTCAAAGAAGCAAATTAAGTTCCCTTCTGACTTTTTCATTCTTTCTTTCCCCTTTCCCACCTCACCTGTTCCAATCTTCGTTCTTTTCACTTTTTCTCATCTTCCAACTATAGTTGTTTGCCCCAAAGATCCTAGATCTCATTTGTTCTCTACGTGCCTTATTAAAGCTTGTGTGAGTGCAGGGCATGGTGGCACACGCCTGTAATCCCAGCACTCAGGAGGCTGAGGCGGGAGGATCGCTGTGAGTTCAGCCTGGGCTACACAGCGAGTTCCAGGTCAGTCTCAATGACGTAGTGAGACCCTGTCTCAAAACAAGCAAACAAACAAACAAACAAACTTGTGTGAACATCTAAGTGTGGGATTTTAGAAGCAATTTCCGCTTAACCTGTAAGTAAGAACTCAGACTGGCTTCCACTCCGTTTCAGCCCTTTGATATACTGACCCAAAGCAAAGGAAAGCAGTGCTGGAAATTTGATCTAGAACTGACAGATAATAAAGTTGTTTCAAGGTGGTAAGGTTGTGTAATGTCTCTAACAACATTACAAAACTAATGCCCACATCAGAGAGTGAAAATGCTGCTTCTACAGGGTGGGCCTTTGTGTTAGCAGTGTTTCTTCTATACACAAGAGAAACATATTTAAAGGATTTGGAGAAAGGCCAATACTCAGTTTATTCCCGTTTTCCTATGTGAAATGCCTGTGAATGTAGGGCCAGGATTGCAAAGGCTCTGTTCCTTTGTTTGTAAGCTGCATAAGACCCTCAAAGATGTCCGCATTTTAAACTCTTAAATCTCTCAAACATTCATGTTGTATGATAAGGAGGGAGTAAGGTTGGCAAAAGAATTTACATCGCTAACCAGGTTGCATAAAATATATGTATCTTCTTGGATGATTTTGTTAACACAATGTAACCACAGAATCCTTTATCGAGGAAGAAGGACAAACACAAACATCACAGAGATAGCATTCTGAAAAGACTGAGCCACCAGCCCATTTGAAAGTGGAAGCATTCTGGTGGCCCAGTAATTGGACAGACCTTGTAACACAGAAAAGTGGAGAAACAGATTTTTCCCTAAAGTCTCCAGTAGGTGTGCAGTTGGGCTGATACACTGATGTTAGAAAAGTGTGACCTCTTTTGAATGTCTTTCCCGTAACTACAAAATAATAACATGTTGTTTTCAGATAATAAGTCTGTGACAATTCATTGTTACAGCAACAGAAAACCAATCCACGGCCTCCTATTTCATGTTTTCCTTCTCTGGGTTAATAGACTCTGCACCAGCTGAGCCATCCCAATTATAAATCTTCCCATTCATCCCGCTCCACATAATTTCTGTAAAATATGGACAAATCCAAGACTGACCTGTGACATCCCTTGTATGGACTGCTTTTCTCCATGAAGCGAAACAGTTTTATAGACATTCACAAATTCATGATTGAATCATTTCGATCATTTTTTCCCTCTGCGATTGTCCATGTCTCTTTTTTTTAATTTTATTTTTATTAGGACATGTATGCAGTACATAATTATTATGTTACCCATCTTTGAAACATATCTGCAGAATTTCCTAAAAATGTGATTAGGATATGGGTCACTAACAATAACAAAGAATAGTCTTGTAAGTATTTCCATGACATATAAATTTAATACCGTTTTTTATACTGCTAGAAAATCTATTTACATTACTGAGGTCCTTCTGAAAATCTAACTGATTGGCTCTATAATTTTTTTTTTGAAACATGAAATATTGGTGTTCCTCTTGTGAGTAATAAGCCCCATTCAATCTATAGTTCATCCCCATTTGCTTTTACCAAAAAAAGAAGAAAAAACACAAAAAACAAAAAACTGCATACTACCTTTGTGAGTAACATGTAGGGACATTTGCCATAAAATACGTTTTGGCAAATTAAATTGGTGCTCTATCGTGTTTTTCCATTGAGTTTATTGGTACATTCTAGGTATACAGTACAGTTACATTCATCATTGGGATCTTGTACCATTACATGGCAGGTCTTGATTCTTATTTTTCCTCATATCCCTGCCCACCCTTCACCCCCTCCACCCTCCTCTATTTACAGAGACTTTGTTTTCATTTTTTCCTTTTCTCCTGATTTTTCTTTTCCCTTCTTTCCTTCCCCCTCCCCTCCCACTTCCCCTACTTCTTTAGACCTTTTCTTCCTGTTTCACATTATCAATAATACATTTTGAATCTTGTTTACTCTTTAGTTTTTCACACCGGAGAAACCATTCAGTATTTACACATTGAGGCCATACTCTTGTGAAATAAATAGGGCACAATCCTGTTTTTAAACATGTAACACTAGTTCTTACTTCAGTGTTTCATGTAAATGAAACTGCTAAATTATTCATGCTAGGGTTATGAAATTTTCCTGGAGATATAAAATTTTTATCATTAACTACTTAAAACTCTTACAAGCCTAAAATAATTTTAACCAGGCTATAGGTGTTAAATGCACAAACACTGTGCAGAGGATGACTCCTTCTCAGTGATCAAGATGGTGATGTAACCCAGGCAGATCCATGGTTGATCTAAACCAAAATATGAATTCAGTTAATGATTCAGTTAAATTATCATTATGCTTTTATATATTAATCTATGCTAAATTTACTGTCTATAAGTTATATATTGAAGTGTTTTGAGCAAAGATTTCTTTTTCTCTCCATTAGTTTATTTGACTCATTTGAAATTGTCAGTATTTGACAAATATACACCAAAATTTCCTATTTCATAATGTTGAAAGTAATATTTAGTAATGATGTATAAATCATTGTACATACCTAAATACCAACATCCTTAAGTCAAGTGTAGTTTCCAACCTTTTTGTGTAGTACTAAAGGACCAGTTTCCCATTTACCACTTACATTACTGGTGTTCTTAAGTTTTCTCAAGTTGAGATAAATTTTTAAAAGTGTAAATCATATTTTTCTCTCTTTCTCAAAAAATGGACAATTATGGGGCTGGGGATTTAGCTCAGTGGTTCGGTGGCCTGCCTTGCAAGTACAGGGACCCTAGTTCAATCCCTGGTACCCGCTTCAAAAAAAAGATGGACAATGTGGAAATTTATATTACCCTTTCCCCTTTACACAAATAGAAATGAATATGCTATAATTCTGTCCTTTGAATAGGAAAAATGTATTTACTGATACACATCATAAACACAAAACCATCATATGGACTGCATATAGTTATTTGCTTAGATGAAAATACAAGGAAAAGTCAGAAATACAAACAGGAATGTAACAAATCCAGGCAGTATCGATGTGCTACAAGTCAATAATCTTTTCTTCTTGAAAATATGCCAAAATTCTGCAAAATAATTGGATTCTGAAAAGACAAATTTAATAATCAATTTGAGAAAATCAGGCTTTTTTATGTAAACAAGGGATGTGAGAGCTTCTAAAATACATTGGAGTTGATGGAAAGTGTAAACTATTAATTTCAGTAGGAGTTTTAAAGATGTACCTTGGTGAGGTATGGGGTTCAGAGAAATGTAGTTCAAAGAAATGCAGTCATAAAACAGGCATATCAGGAACACTAATGTATATTTTGTTGACCATTGAGCGATGAAAGAGCATAACAGTTACTATCTTGAATATTTTACCTTGGCTCCTCTGTCTCATTTTGATTTATTGACATTAAGAAAGCAGCTTGACCTCTCAGCCTGGTCCTTAAGAAATAATAAAGGTGTAGGGAAAGTTGCAAGGGTGGGGGAAAGGTAATAAGAGAAAAGAAAAAAGATATGAGAAAAATGAAAAAATGGAAATAAAGTGTTTGTAAATGAGGAGGGGAGGAGGAGGAGAAAGGAGGGTAAGGATAAGGGGAAAAAATGAGAACCAAGACCTGTCATGCAAAGGTACAAGATCCCAATGATGAATATAACTATACTGTATACCTAAAATGTACCAATAAACTAAAAAGAAAAAAGAAGAGTAGTCACAGATTTCATATGGGATCCAAAACTGTAAACATTTTATAACAATTTGTATCTGAGTTGTTACATTCTTAGGAAATGTTTTCAGTTAAATTGTAATTATGCAAAATTTAATCACATAAGATGGGAAATTAATCTATTTCATATATAATCAAAGGCATATTCTTTCTTGTGATTGCACACATTCCTGTTCAGCTCAGTGACAGTGTTGTGTGTGCTAGTAATCCATACACATCTGCAATGATAAAATGCTGACACTAATGACCGCAAAAAGTAATATTAATGGAGAAAATATGAATTAATACTTAATAATTTTTTGTCCCTGGGATCAAACTCTGGGTCTTGCACTTGACAGGAAGATGTTGTGCCACTGAGTTAAATCCCGTTCACTGTTTTTTAGTTGAGTAAACGTAACAAATATGAAACATAGGAATTTTTGCAGTGTTTTTTATATTCTCCAAATAACATTTACCATCTTAGATAACATGAATAGGAGATAGATATTAGCGCATATCAGGAATAGGCTGAGGGATGCCTAAAATTGGGTGGAAGATTCTTTTCTAAAAACCTAGTGGCTACTCAAACTTCAGTGAGTTAGAATTCTGAGAGTTATGATGTATTGACTCATTAATTCATAGAACTCTAATTTTTATTCCTAGGATTGATTGTTCTAACATCAGAACATCAGGTTAGATCAACAATTTATATAAATTAAAATATATTTGGGGATTTAGGGAGGCTTTGGAGAAACTCTTCATAAGGCTGGGAATTCATCTGCAAGTGAAAAACCTCCTCTAAATGGAATAAGTCTTTAAGAAATAGAATTGTACAAAAATAAAATGGAAGTAATTTAGGCAAAAAGCAAGGGGCTATTTTTTCCTCTGAGATATGTGAAGACGGCACTCTGAATTCTCCCCACTTGTATATTTCGGTTCTGGTCAGTAACTTCTCACTGAATATACAAAGTGACCATATGTAGCATGGAATCTCAACAAAGTTTTTTGAGAAATGGAGTGAAGTTGCTTTAACTTATGTTTTTATTTTTATATCTTTTTAGTCTAATGGAATGGAACAATTCAGCTTACTAATTTTCATAGATTTACCTTTGATAGCTTCCAACTTCTAAGGGAAAAAAATAACTTTCCTGCCTAAGTTTTTTAACTTGATTTATGTGCTCCCGACAGTCATAAAAATTAAATCTTGTTTAGATAACATGAGAGAAGATAATCTACAACAACTCAAATGTCAATGCACTAATGGACATAAATAGAAAATGCTTTGAATAGATTTTATTTTTTGTTTTTCCTTTTCACTTGAGAGGGCAGGAATGAATGAATGTCGGATGAGAGTAATAACATGCTTTTCAAATTATGAATTTAAGCACGTTTTCTTAGCTATATGATGAGAGTAAAATATGTTTTATGTGAACTACTTTGTTTGCCCTAAGTTTGAAATCTCTGAACCATCACCCTTGGAAATAAAAAATAAAATTTTAAGGTGGAAATTTAAAAGCTCATTAAAAGTATCCATCCTTATTTTTCCAACTTCCATTTGAAAAAAAAAAGATGAAAAAGAAAGTTTGAAGCATCAAGCATATTTCTGTAAGGGTATAAATGAATAAGAGGTTAATGGTAAGAAAAGAAAAGAAAAGAAATATTTTTGTTCTTTCAACACTGTTAACACCGAATTGTTACAAGTACTTGACCTCCGTTTCTGGCACTGTCATTTGTCTCTCCTGCCTCCTTCTTCTTCTTCTCTCTTTTGTTTGGATGTTCAAAGGTTCTGGATAATTAATCACATAGAACAGTTTTAAACATGTCTCTGCCCCAAGAGGCCACACAAATAATTAGCCTTTTTGCAAATGTTCAGAGATGTAGCACATTATGCTAAGATTATAAAATCTCCAAATTCTTACTTTATTTTTTTTGCTGTTGTGTATTACCCCAATATTACATTATTCACAATTGTTGAATGAAACAGACAGAAGATGGCACTGTTTCCTCGTCATTTAAAAACGCATATATCAAAAAAATTACTCTGAATGAAAAAGGCATTTTAAAAAACAATCACAAGGATAATATACAGTTAATTTCATCACAAAATTGGACTGGCTAAGTTCACATACACTAGAGCATAATTTATTTGAAATAGACTAAAACATATTTTAAAATTAAACTTGGAACATAAATAGCCATATGTAGTTATTTTTCATGAAGACTAAAGTAATAGCTCATTTAATAACACACTACTAATTTTGTGTTGAAAATATCATGCTCATTGTACTATAAGCGGGTTGGAGAGATACCAATACTTTGGAATTTTTGTGCCATCTTCACTTTTGATAATTATACGACTTCAGAGAAAATACTTCTCTCTATGAATCTAAATAACATATTTTGCAATAATGAAGCAATAATATCTTTTTCTAAGGATTCATTGAACGTATACTAAGTCCTCAAAGGATAACTACTGTTTTATAATATTACAATATAAACTGTGTGGGGCAAATTAAAAGATAAATGTTCTTTATCACTATATCAACATGTAGCAAAATAACTAACAGTAGTTCACTAAAAATATTACTTAAGTGCTTAATAACAAAAATGTATAGCCAAATAAAAAATGGCAAAACCTGAAAATTTATTATTTGAAAGACATGGAATTGGCTTGAATGTATTTTAAAGATACTGTTAGCATCAGTAATCCTCAGGAACAAACCAAAACCAAAATGAGATACAGCTGCACACGTGTCAAGACGGCCACCATGAATAAAGCAAGAGATAATAAATATCAGAAATGCGGACAAAAGGTATACAGACAGTTGGTAGGAATGTAAATTAGTACAGCTGTAATGAAAAGTAGTGGCATTATTAACACTGCTTAAGATATGAAATCAAATTGTTAGTCCCTCAAGTAGTGAATGAAAAAGACAATGCAATATATGTACTCAAAAGAATATTATTAATTCTTAAAGAATGAAAACACTGTTATATGTGACAACACAGATACATTTAAATGATTTGATGTTAATGAAATAAACCGGGCACTTCAAGACAAAATGCATGGGTTATATACTGAATCTACAAAAGCAGCACTAAAAGAAAGTAAGTAGAACATGGGCATCAAAACTGCAAATGAAAGAGCTACAGAAGATGTTGTTATTCAAAACATACAAAATTGCAGTTAGGAGGAATAATTAGAGAATGTTTTATCATTCAATAGGTTGCTTATAGTTAATAACTATGTATTGTGAACTAAACTTGTAGAGTATATGTAAATATTCTCCCCATGAGAAATGGAAACTATTTAAGATAATAGATACTGTTATTTGATTTAGTAATTTAACAATGTGTATATTTATGAAGACAATGTAAACCACAAAATTCACATATATATATATATCCCAGTAACAGAACAAGACATAAGTTTCTCCCAGTAGGAAATACAACAGAAAAGTATGATATGCTATGATATCATATGTAAAACTTTATATAAACTGGAGTTTGTGATATGCCTAATAAAAAAATCATCAATCTAGAAACTGTTTAACTTAAAAAAGAAAAGTAAATGTTCTTTAGTCTAAGAAATAAAAGAACTTCAATGGATTGCATATTGCATTAATTAGTTTTCAAATAGGAATTTTTAAAATAATAATTTTCAGGAGCAACAAGAGAATAAAAAGTAAAGTGATAGAAATTTAGTTTTTCCTTTGTAATTGTACATGTCACACAGAGTATGTTTGAAAATTGAAAATAAAATGTTTTGCCACTGTAGAATTGCCTGTTTTATAGGCGAGACAATTACTCTCCAATCTACAACTTAATAAATCAGTTGAAAGTCATCACATGTAGAAATGAGCTCACAGTGGAACTTGCTACTAGTTGTTAATTGGTTCCAGGAGGCAAAAGGCTAAAAAAGAAAAAAAAATGTTTTAGCTGGGAAGGGTAGTGAGTCATGTAATAAGCAACACTGGCAAGTATCTAAATGCCTCCAGAAACAAAATTTTCACCTCAAAATTCTTCAATTACCAACTGGACAAATTTCAATGCAACTGAGTACAAGGCATGACTGTACTTTTTTATCTTAAATTTTTACCTCCACAAATTGTATCTACAAACCTAAAAAATAAAACAATGCAAGTACATATTTTTAGAGGAATCATTGACTAGAAAGCACATTTTTCTTTCTTCTTAGGCATATAACTAGTCAATTTCTTATAGTCTTGCAGTTCTAATCAATGTAAATTCAAGTCACATGTACTATTGTTATATTCAAGTTTTTAAGAAATACACTTGTCTTCAATATACCAGGGGCAAGGTGGTAGTTGAACTGTACCCCAGCAAGGAAGATCATTGATATCACTGATAAATTGGGAATTGCCACTACAAAGCAGTTCCTATGTTTTTTTTTTGTTGTTGTTTTTTTGCAAGCAAAATAATGATGAGCATAAAAAGGAAACTTCAGGGATGGAAAATCACAGGATGGAAAAATGTAGTTCTCAAAATCTGGAAATCCTCACTTAAATTGAGACATGAAAGAGAAACTTTCATTATTTTTGAAGGTGTTACTACACCAGCTACTTTTTCTAGTTGACATTACACAAATTACTATAAAGACATAGCAATATGATGCCCAGAAACTATATAAAACTCATTTCTTGCTATAGCTCTTTTCAGACAATTTTTTTCACTACCATATTGTGAATTGATATCCCCATGCTTTTCACTGTCTTTATTAAGTAAGCTGTTCATTAGCTGGGCAAAATCTGATATTAGTATTTACTGGTCTCTGACCTCTCTGAGCTAAAAGCAGAGCCCTTTGCTGAAGAAAAAAAAAAAAAGGAACAACTTTATCCAGAAGGGAGATGAAACTTTGCTTATTCAGCTGATTATTAATTCTATGTAACAGGTACATATTTTTATTAAATATTTGTGTGCTTAATTTAACTGTTCAAAATTAAACACTACAGTTGAATGTACTATATACTATACAGACATGTCTATCTTTATATAATTTAATTTTTTCTGTTAACATTTTCTCAGGTTTGTTTCATATCACTATCAAGTATAATGAAAGAAACAGGACTGGGTAAATCCTATTTGGAACCAAATTTGTATTAACTACTTCTGCTTCAATGTATGTGGTAGCGGTGCTGGTTATACTTGTTGGGATATGGATACTGGAGTGACATAATCCATTTCCACACGAAACTATAATAAAACTCACATTCACCACACTTTAGTAAACATTACTTCTGGTTTTGAAACTTTTAGATTTAAAGTTCATGGGTGGTTTCCATGTTTTTCCATTCCTCAGATTTTTTTCTTTTCCTTTATTTCTTTTCTTTTGTACAAAGAAGAGGTGGAGTGGGGTGAAGGGAGGGAAGGGGAATGGGAAAAAAATAAGAACCAAGATACATCATGTAAAGGTAAAGATCCTAATGATGAAGGTAACTGTATTGTACACCTAAAATGTACCAATAAACTTAATGGAAAAAAAAGTTCATGGATGGTACACACTTCTTTAGTTGGCTCCCCTAAATCTATCTTTACCATTTCTAGATATGGAATAATTATCTTCTGTGAAACATAGCATTTTTTATTATGAGCTTAAACAGAAGAAAAAATAATTTCATTGTCCTATTATTACTCTCCTCTCTAAATATGCACACATTATAAGATATGTATATGTACATACAGTATACATATTACAGTATGATTTTGACTATTCATATTTTTGCAAATCAATATTATACTGTTCATTAGAAATTCTTACTAATGTTGTTGACCTTCAACTACCAAATACATTATGGAATTTATGGCAATAGTTCATGTTGTGAAATCCACTAAATTCCAGCTTAATACTCTTTGTCAGTGTAAAAAGTTTAATATTTAAATTTACATGTTATTGAAATTAACTCTTTGATACTATCCAACAAGCTACTACATAAAGCGATCAAAATTCATGGTATTCTTTGGCATTACTAAGGAAACTCTTGCACAGTGCAATCAAATCTTGTAAATTATAAATTTATTATATATTATCCTACTGTTGGTTAACAGAAATCAATAGAGTCACCTACTGATTTCTGAACTCCTGTTCATTAGGAATAGGTCAATTATTAAAGTCATATTTTGGGTAACTCCCTATTAAATCCAGATCTTGTAGAAGCACTGGGAATAAATTAAACATTTATATAATATCTTTTTTCAGTTGAGAGACAGTGAAATTTATCAAGTGTTTAAATTAGAAAAATGAAATATCAATGGGGATATTTATAGGAATACGAGAAAGTCAACCTAATTTGGAAAGCATTTTTAAGTGTGATAGATTACATTTATCTGTCACACTTACATTTATCTATCTTTGAGATATAAGAATTTTAAGCAAGCGCATGACATAATCATGCAAGGCATATGGCTCTACATATTTAGGTATCAGAATCTTAAAGTGTAAGAATGGACTAATCTGGGTGGAAAGTAGCTGCATGTGTTTCCCTACTTCATGTTCTACAGGAAGTCTAAGGTTTCCTGCATATATTTAGATTGGCATTTAATTTGACATGCTCATTCTGTTCCGAAAGAACTTTATTAAATAAGCTATAGGTTGATGAATTTAAATGTTCTGAGAAGTCACACTGCAGGACTGAGAGGATATACCAGTTGTGGTAGATTGAATAATGTCCTGGTTCTCAAAAATGTCCAGGTTCTCATCCTTGAAGTTACGAATTTTGGCTAATACGGCAAAGAGATGTGATTAAATTAAAG
The DNA here is from genome assembly GCF_012274545.1 of Fukomys damarensis. Lineage (NCBI taxonomy): Eukaryota > Metazoa > Chordata > Mammalia > Rodentia > Bathyergidae > Fukomys > Fukomys damarensis. Next base: position 18,617,703 of record NW_022900936.1, read on the forward strand.
ATATTGAACAGGGAATGTTTTGCTGGATTATGTGAGTAAATCATTAAATAATGACAACAGAAGAAAAAGGACAAAGTAAAGAAGGCAGCAGAGGTTGCATACCTGATTATACAGTTGACAAGGAATTGACTGTGACCATTAATCTATATATGTCAACTTTAAAGGATTAAAACAGGCCGAGCAGATCAGTAAAGCACAATTCGGTGCTTTAGGATAATAAATATGTAGGCCCGCAAACCAGAGGAAGAAGATCCACCCTGGTTGTGAGTACTACCAATAAATAAGCTTGTAGGCTGGGTGAAATAAAAAGGTAAATATGAAGGAAATGTGTATATTTTGAATAGTTCTGGTCTTCCTGAGAGGTTTCATCCTTTGCTTCCATTACCGTTTCCCATCATTCTGCAGACCTCCAATTTCTTCAGCCTTCCAACCCAAACTCACACTGGCTTTTCACTGAAGTGAACTTCTACTCCTTCAACTTTGGACTGATGACACATCTTTGATCCTTGTCTTATTTAATGAGACCTACCATTGTCATGATCTCTCCTGATAATGTAAAGAGACCTGCTACTCGAACCACTGATAGACATTGGGGTCATCTACATAGTGCTATTACTTCAAGAGTGCAGAATGCAAGATTTGTGGGTCCCATTAATTTTTCTCCCAGATTTCAGAGGAAGGCCTGGGTGGCCAGACAATGTGTTCATGAATGCACAGTATGTGAACCTGTGAGAGTGATAGCAAAAGAACAGAAGAGAACACATGAAGTTGAGGTCAGGAATGTGGAACATATTGAATAAAGGCACAGGGGAAGTGGGAAGGGTAGGGCAAAGGAAATAAGGGAAAAGAAAAAAATATGAGAAAATTGAAATAAAGGTTTTGTAAATAGGGAAGGGAGAGGAGGTGAAGGGAGGGCAGGGACAAGGGGAAACAATGAGAACCAAGACCTGTCATGTACAGGTACAAGACCCCAATGATGAATGTAACTGCACTGCATACCTAAAATGTACCAATAAACTCAATGAGGAAAAAAGAAAGGCACAGGCAGTGAGTAAAGAAGAACAAGAGCAATATTATGTTGGCTGTGTCCAGCAATACCACAGGGGAAGGGCTGCCCAAGCATTTTGGAATTAACATTTCTCCTGGTTCCTGGAAAAGGAACTATATGATTTAAAGTTTAGCTTGCTGGTTTGAGATCTTGGTTTGGTCTGATTCTTTTCTATCACCCTTTCCCTCTTTTCTGGATTGAAACTATTTATCCTGCGCTCTTGTATGTGGAAGTATTCATCTTTATTTTCAATCTTTACAGTGACAGTTAGGAGTTTGCTTGGAGCCACAGAATAGATTTTGGACTTGAATTTTTCAGCAATGCTAGAAATGGGAAAATTCTGGCGGCTCCTAGCTCTGAACCCGGTACATTTTCCAAAGTTACATGAATATAAACCTTTTGGGGGCCAGGACTAGAATGTTATGGTTTAAATATCAACTCCAAAGGTCCCTGTATTTGGAATGTGGTTGGTGTGCTATGCTGATCACTGGATTGACCCACTGAAGTAAGTGTTCCTGTTCTGGTAGTGGTGGGCTGCTTGGAAGTGGCCTGTCTCTGGAAGTATAATCTGGAAAACAACAATCTTGTCTCAGGTCTGCCCTTTGTTATCTGCTTGTAGATTTCCATGGTTTGAGCAGCTTTCTTCTGCTCTGCTCTGCTCTTTTGTCATTCTGTTTGTACCAGTCAGTCATGGGCTGAGTGCTTTCTAAAGTGGGAACCAAATAAATCTCTCTTCCTTTAAGCTTTGAGTGTTGGGTATTTTGTTCCAGATGCAAAATTTACTGGCACAATGGAAAAATATTTTACAGATGCGATTAAATTAAGGATATTGGGAAGGGAAGATTTCACTGGATCATTTCAGAGATTTGTGAAATACTAATAAGTGTCTTTATAAGAAGGCAATGGGGAAACTAGTTGAAACAGGAGAGAGAAAAGGCAAAGTGAGAAAGGTAGCAGATTTTGAAGAGACGGGGACACAAAGGGAAGAATACCAGTTACCTTAATGTATTTTTCTCTGGGTATGAGAGCGAATATAGATGAGCTTCAATGATTTAGGAGATGTGATAAAATAAAGTGAATATTTGGGTTAAAAAGTTATTACATTACATTGCCTCTCCCTCAACTATACCTTCTTGCCTTATCCTATCATCTTTGCTACTTTTTGAAGCATTATTTGAAGTCTTCTTTCCTGAATTTTTTTTTCAGTTTTAATTGAGGTTATTGGTACATTTTAGGGATACGGTACAGTTACATTCATTGTTGGGATCTTGTACCTCTACATGACAAGTCTTCATTCTCATCTTTTCCCCTTACCCCTGCCCTTCCTTCACCCCCTCCCCTCACGTTTTTATTTGTGCTTTCATGGCTTCATAAATGTCCTGAACTGATTCATAAATGTCCTTTCTCGGTCATTTTTAGTGTGGGGAACAGCCCGAAGTTGCAAATTGTCAGTTTGTTGAATAATGTGGATGAGGACTCATCACAGTAGTTACACCAGTCTTTCCACTGGATAGCACTCAAGAACAGCATTCACTGCATTTTTACCACACCAACTACAAATAGGAAAGAGGACCATCAGAACTGTTTTTGGAAATTGGTAAGGATGGGGAACCAGTGAATTCAAAGAAAGAGTGTAATGAGAAGATATTTATTTTTCACAATTTTTTTTTATGTTTTTCTAATACTAGGGTTTGAACCTAGTTCTTAAGATTGAAATTGTAGGATCCCTGCCTTAGCATCCACCAGTATTGAAATTGTAGGCTTGTGCCACCACAGTTTATTTCTCACAGTTCTACAATTTGAAAATTGAAAATCAAGAGGATACACAGATTTAAGAGCCTTTTGCTGCTTTATTATTCCATGACAGAAAATAGAAAAGAACAAGAAGAAATAGTGCATTGGTTTTTCTGTTGCAGGGACAAAATACCCAATACCCAAAACTTCAATACGTAGAGGTTTAGTTTGGGTGATACTTTCAGAGGATTTAGTTCATCGCTGATTGGCTTCAAAACAAAAACACCATAGCAGATAGTCATAGTGGAGCAAAAATGCTGAGACACACTCAAAATTTTTCTTCTGGACCAATTCGACAATCCAGTTGTCTTAGTTACTTTCTTGTTGCTGGGACAAAAGTACCTAACACCCACAGATTAGAGGAAAGGTTTACTTTGGCTCACATTTGCAGAGATTTCAGAACACAGCTAACGCCAAGTCAGGGGGACATGGAAGAGGGGCATGGCAAAGAAGAAACAGGAGGTAGTGAGCAGCATTAGCAGCAAGCTTCTCTTTCCCCTTTATCCAATCTACGCTAGAAGTCTTTTGGGTGGTGTCATCCCCACTCATGGAAGAGCTTTCCATTACCTTCACTAAGGACTGTGATAAACCAATTAGTGGACTAATCCAGTACTACGCAACCTTATCCCAATATCACACCTTTAACTCACCTTCACACACTCTAGATCTAAAAACCTCTGAAAAGCTCCACCTTGGACCACAGGAAGCTTTGGTGAGAAATCTAGATACAAGTCATAACATCAGCTGAACTGTCACCGATAGAAAGAGAAAAGAGGGATTTATATTTGATCTTTCACAAGAATCTACTCCACTGATAATAAACACACTCTGAGATATTATAATATTTTCATAATGGTAGGACCTTTATAGTCAGAACACTCTTAAAGATCCCACTCATTAATAATGTTTAATGGCAAGTACATTTCCACATGTTTTGGAAGGAGTAAAACCCCACGCCAATTGCATCTAGAGGCCAAACACATGGATTCTTCCATGAAAAAGTATGGATTCGTTCCTCTTGAAGGTATGTGATATGTTAAAACACAATCTTCATGTTATTTTTGGCTTCTGACCTAGAAAATGTACATTGTTTTACTCTGCTAGGTTGGTGTCTATTTGTCACAGCCACAAGAAAATAGTGCAGGTGTATATTTTTCACTCTCCTTATATATGCTCTGATTTCATAGTTAAGTAAGATTTGTCTCACTCCTTCCTAAATTGACAACTTGCAGCATATTTGGCCCTTTTCAACTCTGTGCTGTCATTATAAAGATCATCTTGGTTTTAAAAATTTTGTTCTCATTGACAGATTATTGCATCCATGATGAAGCCATATTTAATATTATTTGTGAAACAGCTTACTGGAAATCAATTAAACAATTTGATTCCAATCTTATTTGAAATCTACACAGTTCATGGAATTCTTAATAAGAAAGAACCAGTTGATCTCATTGTCTTTCTTTCAAAGAAATCAATGAATCAAAACGGCTATGAAATTATAATTTACCCTCTCTTCAGGGAAATGTTAAATGTGAAAAACCGTAATATTCCAGATATAGATTTATAGATATTCATGCATATATATTTAGTTTTGTGTTCACCACTAATTTTGATTAATGATACGATAATATAAACATGGATTGAGGCTTCTAAAAGTTCTAAACCATAATTTCTATGGTTAATCTCATATGCTCTTTTCTTAGAGCACCAATGATTTTGTAACTTCTTTACTAGAAGATTACAATTACGGGTTAATGCATCAGATATGGGAAATTGAAACCTTGGGAAATGATAATCTGTGTCATGAATATATTAACAGTTGATGATTTTAAAAGAAAATTAAGCCAGAATGGAGTTCACCTGTTTCCTGAGATGAATTGTAACCCCCTAAAATAATATCTGATGAAGCCTAACCCCTAAAATCTCAAAATATGGCCATATCTGGAGACAGAATTTTTAAAGATCTAATTAGTTTCAAGCCTGGTGTAGTTTCTCCTCCCTATAATCTCAGCACTCTTCCAGACTGAGATAGGAGCATGACAAGTTTAAGTCCAGAATCTTTGTGAGACTCTTTTTCCAAACTAAAAATTTTAAAGATCTGAAGATGTAGTTCATTGTGAGGGGTTTGGTCCACTACTGCAGTACAAAAAGATTAAAAAAAGGAAGAAAAATGTTCTTACTGTGGAAGCCAGGGATTAACCTCAGCAGCAGTGCCTGTCTGTCAAGTGCAAGGTCTGAGTTTGATCAACTGGTACAAAAAAAAAAGTTATTAGTGTGGTATGAGGGTATGTCCTAATCCTATGTACACGGTGTATTTGTAACCAAAAGTTTGGATAGAAACATGTGCAGAAAGATAATCAAGAAAAACATGGAAAGATGCCTGTCTTTACACCAAAAAGAGATTTTTAAAACATCTAAATTCCAAAAAAACTGCCACACCAACTTCTACTCTTCAAAATTGTGAGAAAATGAGTTTATATTACAATATGGTCACCTAGTCCGAGGTTCTTTGCTATAATAGCTCTAGCAAATCAACCCAGAAACTACACCTTAGAACAATTAAATTAACAGTTATATTAAAACTACATTTCTCAGTAATTGCTTCACAGTAAATTAAAATTCATTCTTGTCATTATCATAAATAAAATATTAATTTAGATACAATTAAAAATTGAGATGTTAGTTATCTATTGATTTATTTTTAATCACTCTGAAATTGTTAGAATTTTGTTTCTAGTGAGAAAAAAATTTTAAAATGTATGAAAAGAAAATGCAAATATCACACACTTTTTGCCATAATTGTGATTAAGAAGATGGAAAGGAAAAAAAAAAGATGAAAGATTAGGAAAAAAAATGATTGTATTGAAGAACAGTGACATTCACTTAATTTAAATATTTTTATTACCGAAGAAGAACATGTAACTACTTGTCATACTTTTTGTAATGTCATGGTCATTACCCCAAATTTATAAATCATTAATTATTTTTATAAGATATACAATATATTATGCTAATATTTTGTTTGTTTTTGTAGCCAAGAAAGATATAACTATTTAAATATAGTTAATTTCAGCAACTGTGAATGGTGTCAATACTTTACCAGATTTTCAGAACAAATTAGGAAACAATTTATGAACACTGAAAATATTACCTTTTTTAAGAAAAATTGTAGAAAAATGAAAGTGTGGAACTAGGAGTGGGCGGTATGTGTCTGTGTTGGGAAGCTGAACCAGGAAGATCCCAAGTTCAAGCATAGCCTTGGTAATTTAGTGGTTTTGTGCGATCCTGTCTTTAAATTAAAAAGAAAAAAAAACGTTAAAAGAGTATGGGCACATATCTTAGTGTGATGTACCTGATTTTAATCCCCAGTATAAGAAAAAAATAGAAAAAGAGAAAGATAAAAAGAAGGGAAGGAAGAAAGGAAGGGAGGAGGGGCATATTTTTTAAATTTCATGCTGATATTTCCCATGTGAGCTTTCAAATTTATGATTTCTTTATTTTCCCTTTGTGATGCGATTACGATACTCTCATTTCAATTCTAGTAGGGATAATAAAATATTTGATGTTCATTGAGTAAGAGCATCACATACATTACTAGTATTCTCCCTGAAGATGTGGACATTTCAAAATTTAAAATCAGAAAATTCTCCCATTTCATCATCCGCATAAGATATGGTACTCCCTTAGGATGCAGGGACAGTGGGTACGTTATGGAAGGCTGATCACTTAAATAACGTGATTGCTAATTACAAGAGATAAACATGAATGTTGTCAAATGCAACCCAGTGGAAAGGCAGGCTTGTAAAACGCTATGGTGCGTCATCGTCCACCTTCTTCACCAGCTCTGGTTCTATGCGCCTTCAAGTTCACCTCCAAATTCAAAATGGTTACGACAGGGAAGTTTTAAGAATTGACTCAGGGCACAGAAGCAGCCATGATGATAACACTAAAGACACTCATGAAAGGAGACGTTCAGATCTGTTTCAGAAAGTGGCAAAAATTTAAGATGAATGTATTCCAAGAGAAGGGAATATTTTGAATGAGATTGCTGGCAATGCGCCTTTTCTTTTAAAACATAGATATTCACCATATTGTTATGACTCCATTTATTATCTTTGGCAAGTTTATTTATTTATTTTTAATTCAGCATTTATTTTGAAAGAATTTTCCATTTAGAAGCAGTTACAAAAGATACAGACACCGTCTTACATATAAGACAAATCCCATCTTACATTTCCCTAAATTTTTCTAATGTGATAGTAAGTTAATAGAACAGCCAGGGAATTAAATTTGTTTTATACCGCTACAGTTTGAATATAAATTTTGTCTCAAAAGGTTTATGTGTTAGGAAGTAGGTTCTCTAATGCGGCAATGTTAGAAGTGGAACTTTTGCAAGGTATTTTTATCTTGAGGATTCTCCCTTCATGGAGGATTAGTTCATTGATGAATTCAAAATTTGAAGGCATTGTTATCTTATATGCAATAGAAACTTAGGAAGTGGAGAGTTGTTTAAGGATGTGGGCTACGGTCGACATATTTTTGGGCACTAATTATTTTGTCACAGCAGTGGAAATCTGATTTTCATGTGTGCATTTGTGTGTCATCTAGTTCTATGTGGTTTTGTCCCAAATATGGATTCACATTTAAATTGCTAACACAGTCCCAAGACCCTAAGCATTCTTCTGTCATCATTTAAAAATCACATCTAACTCCCGTCAATGCCCCACACACTGAATGACTACAATTTGTCTCTGTCTTTCTATAACTTTGCCATTTAAAAAATGGAGAGAACACCCTTGCTGCAGTGTGAGAGTGCAGACGGGTCCAGCTGTTGGAGAGTAAGAATTGCAGACGGATCCTGTACCACAAGCCGTGGCAGAAGTTGTAACCAACTGGGCTGGTGGAATATTCAAAGAGAGCAGGATTTGGGGGGTATTTGAAAAAGTATCCACAGAAAATAAATCACACACTACGGGCAATTCTGACCCCTCCTCAAGCACATGGAGGGTGAGTGTCATGGGGGAAGAGAACAGCAGCACTGTTTAAGCAGGAATAAGTCAGGAAGCAGTTCATGCTCTGTTTTTAATGACATTTCAGAGGAACGTTTCATAGGCTCAACTGCAAGAAAAGTATCACAATGGGATTTAATAACATCAGAGGTTAGTGACAGAAGGAACATTAGGGAAAAATAAAAAATAAAATAAAATATTCTACTCCATAAAATGTATCCTTCTCACTGAAATTACTGCATATTGTATATGAAATTGTAGAAAGGGGGAAAAGCACAGGAAATTATAATTATTTTTTAGATTTTAAAAATTGAACAGATTTGCCACGGCCTAAATTCAGGGATCAATTCTTCTGCAAATTATTGGGATTCCTAAAACAATCAATGCCATTTCTCCATTGTGTTTCAGAAAGGAGTTTGAAACTTAGTGACAGAGGAAAAGCTTGTGGGAATGGAAAGGCACAATTTTCAAATATAAATGACCAAATATTGTGGATAGTGGTATATTTTTAATTTAGTGTTTTGTTATATTGGGATAATTTATGGACTCTTATCAAAATATAATGTCTGTTTGAAGCTTTGCTTCTTTCATCAAGAACATAAATGAAGCCAGGCGTGGTAGCGAATGCCTGTAATCCCAGCACTCGGAGGCTGAGGCAGGAGGATCGCTGTGAGTTCGAGACCAGCCTGGGCTACATAGTGAGTTCCAGGTCAGTCTCGACTACATAGTGAGAACCTGTCTCAAAAAAACAAAAAAAGAACATAAATGAAGACCCTGTGAATAGAGCAATGACTGTCAGCTTGAAACAAATATTAGAAATACAATAAATATATTATAATGAAGATGGAAAACAACAGTATTCAAGGAAATATTACAAAAAAGTGATTTTAAGGGTGTAAAAGAATATTGAATTACAGAAAATTAAATAATGAATCTAAGCAGCAAAGTTAACCCAGATTTAGTATTGTATGGGTGGCAAAGTTGAAGGAATTTTGATCGCATGTAAATTCTCCAGAAAGAATAATGCAAACCACATCGGACTTGTGTGACACAGTCGATCTTTTAAAAATATGGTTCTTAAAGAATATAATCAGGATTAGTGAATAAAATATTTGCCTTTGATCAGTCTATTAATTAAGAATAAGAGGAAATTTAAAGAAAAGACTCGTTAATTCAGGCTAAATTAGCATACCCTACATAATGTACTGCAAGGTGATTTTTTCCCACTCTTGACCACGTTTGGGAATTATGAGACATCTTTACACAGTGTGGCTAGACTTCCTATTAACTGCCAGCACCCATATTCTGAAGAATAATCATCTCTGATTCTTAAGTACCATCCCTATTCATGTTAAGATTTTGTACACATTTTAGAAATATTCTAATAATTTTGAAAATGAGACCAGAATGTGATGGAAGTGTCAAGGAGGCAGATTTGATAGAGTAGGCAAAATCAGATCTTTATAAGAATAAGTCAGAAGTGAAACAACAAAAGTGGAAATGAAAATTTGGAGAGCTTAGCCTTATAATTTTGTATGATGTTTTGAAGCTGTGATTAAAGTAATTACAGAGCATAGAATTGGAAAAAAATGAAGTTTTTGCCAGATAATTCAAAATGTAGCCAAAAAGTGACCTGCAAATATATTCATCCATAATGTTCCACATCTGGATTGATGATAGATAGGTACAATGCTTCATAAATCAGAGGAATAATGAAGTAACTTGAAGGCAAAGACAGCAAGATAATTATCAGAGAGATTACCAGTGAAGGAACAATACTTACAGGAGTTAAGAAATTAGAGTGTTAGGCATTAAAATGGAGGATTCGGGGATTTCCTGATAGGAAAGAGAAGAAAGAAATTTAAGTGTCTCAGAATAGAAATAGCAACTTGAAAAATGCCTTCCAACTTCAGAAGTCTGTTGAATGCTGTAAACTGTGCCTAATCTATTATCTACACTTACTATGGTTGCTTCTAAATTAACCCAGGTATAATAAAAAAACTTTTAAAACTCTGTGTGTGTGTGTGTGTGTGTGTGTGTGTGTGTGCATGTCTGTGTGCAAGTAGTTTGAATGTTTGTGGCCATTTTTAATGAAACTTTATCCCAACAAGGAAAATGAAGTAATAGCTCCAAATAGCTTATATTTGTTCTTCCTTTTCCTTTCCTTTCTTTAAAATGACTATGAATTTTAGTGCATATATACAAGTGATATATATGGATATATTTGTAAGTATAATAAAAATAAAACTAATACCTATATATATAAACCACCCACTTAATAAATCAACTTTTGTTTTCATCTGAAGAAAGAAAAAGACAAGGAAAAATTTCCTAAATCTAGGTAAATCTTCTGACAAGTAAGTCTTTATCTAAGATGATCTGTAGAGTAGGAAAATTTGACAGTAAAAGGAAAGAAGGGCAGAATCCCAGAATAAATTGGCTAAATCAAGCAAGAAGTGTTTGAATTAGTGGGCCAAGGGAGGAGCTGCATCTAAAGGGGAACATGGGTAGTTTATCTATGGTAACACTCAGAGTAGGCAGGGCAAACTGTTACTTGGATTTGTCAATGTTGAAGGCATTCGTTGGAATACTTACTGATTGCTTGATTCAGAGAAGTAAGACATTCAGCTGAAATTGATTATGAAAGAGAAAGTTTGAGAAGACAGAAAGTTGTGAAGTAATCCGGAGGGTGCAAAAATGTCTGACTTTCCCAAAGCATTGAGGGTCACTCAAATTTTGCGACTGTAAGTTTGTTCTGAGTCACGTGGTGGTGGTTTCTTCCTCAGCTTTGTTGGCACAAATGCAGTTTTCAAAATAAATAGATAGGAGTGGTTTTTCCAGTGAAGGCAGTCAATTGGGGGAAAGAAAAAGGTACCAGGGAATGCTATTTAGAACAAGAAATGGACTAAGATCATCTAGAGGCTGAGGGACAAAGGATGGGTAGAAAAGTCAAGCTTCTAAAGTTCCAGAACTGTTGTAATAAGTGCTCTAGAAGTCATCTGGGAATATAGGAAATATTGAACAAAGAATGAATGTCTGAAATCAAGAGCACAGAAGAATCAGAGCTCTTAATTACACACAGCATTAAAAAAATTAATACATGTCCATAGGAGTGAAAAATCTGGCATAATTTTGCAATATACATGAATTGTGGAGAAAGCCAAGAGATTATCTATTGGAAAACAGATTTGAAGTGCCTAAGGATATTACCAAATTTAAGGACAAAGTGTTACTAGGAGTGCATAAACTGGTAGTTGAAAGTGTCATTGATAAATGAAAATGACAGAATGTCAGTAAAGGACAGCAACAATGCAATGCTATGTTGATATAATTTGATAATGAGATTTAATGCTGAGTGGAGAGTTGAGTCTGAGTGTTCCAGGAGAGAAATGATTTGAAATGGTTAGGAGGAATCACAATGATTTTAGCCAAAGCCTGGGGGAAGAGAACCAGGGAAGAGGTGGGAATGGGGAGTTGTAAGAGGACTCCAAGAAAATGAGATCATCAGGGAACTATCAGATTCCTGTTGAATAAAACCAGGCAAGGCTCAGAGATGGGGTTGAAGAAATGGTAGATTTGGTGAGAAATGATTATAGATTTGAGAGGGTAAAAGGTTCTCAAAAACAGGAGGGTATAGGGCACAGAAAG
>NW_022900936.1:18629228-18637950 GCF_012274545.1 Fukomys damarensis
TCCATGTTATAAAATGAGATTTGTCACTGATATTGTGTGGGTTATTGGGAAAAGTATTCCCTTGGGTTCCAAATGAATCTATCACAGGTAATGCAGGAAGTGTGTTGGAAAATGCTGGAGAGATCAAGTCAATTGCATTTTTTACTCCATGTTTCCAAGAACAATTCCTGATAATATACAAGAAGTAGAACGAACATGAAGTAATTTTCAGGTATAAGGTTAATGCTGATATCCATCAGAATGAAATAGCGCTAGACCAATACATCATAAATACTCAATATGTGGCAAAATAAACCCTTCAGTAGTTCTGTACTTTATCCCCTCGTGATTTGTTCAAGGGCTACTAAAAAACTGTAGTATAGGTTTTTGTGAATATTCTAATGATATTTTCTCAGCTGTTAAAAATTGGCCTTTCATTTGTTAATCCCCTAGGCTGTGACGAGTATTAATTTTAGAAGTTATAAAATATATATCTAATAAGCTTTTCCCAAACTTATTAGTTTTGACTGTTACATTTCCAAGCTTAGATAAAAATGTAAAATTGTTAATAAGATGTTTGTGCACATAATAAGATGTCATAGTGTGCTTATGAAATACAGGAAATGTAACTGGTAAGATGGTTTATATGACTTTATAGATTATATTGTTAGATTGAATTCTTCATGATTATACAAAGTGGTAAAACAGAATTCATCTCAGTCAGTACAAAAGTCTGATTATTTTAGTACTCTATAATTTTCTAGATCTGTTTCAATAAAAGAGTTGTACTATGCAGGAAAAAATCAACTTGTAGAAGGAAAAGAGAGGAGACACGAAAGCTCAGAACAGAAACACATAATTTCAAATGCTATTTTGTATCAGTGAAAGCAGCAAAACAGAGAGATGAACCATTTGTCAAACAAGCTTCCTGCTGTTGCCCAACACCACAGGGGTGCGTCCACAGGACTGATGAATAACTTTGGAAATGGTTAAATATGCTTTTCCTATTCTACTCTACAGATTGTTTATCACTTAAATAATATAGTGGCTTTGCTCTTATGGCTGTAACTGGATTGGTTTGATTAAAAAATAATTTATGCTCTAAAATCTTAGATTATTGTGACTTGACAAATGTCTGCTACACTTATCTCTGACTTTCTACCCACAATGGCTCTGTCTTCATTGTAGTTTAAATTATTTGCAGATGCCTGCCTTTGATGGCATCAAGGAAGTTTGTTCACTTGCAGGATAGCCACAATCTGTGCTAATCAATGACTCATTTACTTTCTCAGGAAGAGAATGCTGATAATTCTAGGAAGTGAAAATTAAGAACAAACAAAACAGAAAAGATGAAGCTTCTATTATTTTCTCAAACTGATTGGAGGGACATTGGTTAATTCAATTCCTATTATGAAGTCATGTGAAATGCATTTGTTTTAGCAGACAAGTGAAGAAACAGTAGATAAAAGGAAAATGTTTTACTGTCTTTTCCTCTCAACTTGAAAGGTGCTTTTTCTTTGTTTCATTTTGTTTTTTTCTTTGTCATTTCTTCTCAAATATACAAATGCCTAGATCAGTGGAGGCAAACCTATGGTGTACATGCTGCAGCATGGTGTTTATTATCACTGAAACCTCTAAAGATTCCCCATTAATGGCCTAGAATATTGACAAAGTAGGGAAAAGATGCCCTTTTCTTTCATAAAAACATAGAACTGACTACAAGAACTGAAAAATTTTCCTCCCAAGGAAGTTTTTCACCCAGTATTAGGTACAGAACCCAGGGCATTAAACTAAGGTACTAATTAACAACTCAACATTTTAACATATTGTTAACAATTTAACAACTCCAGCTGTTTGTAAATTTTGAAACAGTCTCACAAGGTTGTCTAGGCTGACCTCAAACTTTACATTTTTCTTACTCAGACTCCCAGACTGCATGAATTATAGGCACACACCATATCTGGCCCCTTATTGGTCATTTTAAAACAGAGCATGTGGAAAATCCTTTATTCACAGAGGATAAATGTTTCTGTTACCATGTAAGTTGGTTTATTTTATTTTGTCAAAAATGTCAAAATGTTGCCATGAAGAAAAATTCATTTTTATATATGTTTTGTAAGACAAATTAGTTTGTAGTGATTTTATTATCAGTTCTTACTTGCTAATTGATAATATGTTCTCGCATTTTAAATGGTCTCCACACCCTCAGGTCTGTTTTGAGCACCCTGATCTACCTTTATGTTTATCCTCTTGAACTCTTTATAAATCATAGGAAACCTCTTCGATTTTTTTAATTGAGTTTATTGGTACATTTCAGTTATACAGAATAGGTACCTCTTATACCTTTTCAGGACAGGTCTTGGTTCTCATTTTTTCCCCTTGTTCCTGCCCTCCCTTCACCCCTTCCTCCCCTCCCCATTTACAAACACTTTATTTCCATTTTTTCATATTTTTTTTCTTTTCTCTTATTACCTTTCTCCTACCTTCCCACTTTCCCCACACCTTTAGCCCTTTTCTTCCTATTTCACATGGTCAGTTATCTCATTAGGATTCTTATGTACTATTATAGTTTTTCACACCAGAGAAACTATTCGGTATTTACACGTTTGACTTATTTGTTTCACTTAGAAGTATATCCTCAATATGTTTCCATTTTCCTATGAATGGATCTAATTTCTCATTCTTTATGGCTGAGTAGTATTCCATTTTATAGAAAAACCACATCTTCTTTATCCACTTTCCAACTGATGGGCAAATGGGCTATTTCCAAGTTTTAGCTATTATAAACATAGGTGTTCATATGTCACTGTGATATGATTATTTTAATTCTTTTGGAAAGATACCCAGCAGAGGGATGACTGGGTGAAACGGTACCTCTAATCCCAGCTCTTTTAGATATCTCCATGTAGATTTCCATAGAGGTTGCACCAGTCTGCAACTCCCACCAACAATGGAGAAGGGTTTCTTTCTCCCCACAACCCCGCCAACATTTGTTATTGAGTGATTTCTTCATAGCAGCCATTCTTTGTGGGGTGAGGTGGAATCTCACTGTTGTTTTCATCTGCATCTCTCGAATGACCAGTGATATGGAACATTTTTTCATATATTTTCTTGCTGCTTTTACTTCTTTGTCAGAGAAATGTGTTCATTTCATATGTCCATTTTTGAATCAGGTCTTTATATTTGGGGGGGGGGCTGATTATTTTGAGTTGTTTATATATTCTAGATAATAGTCCTCTGTCTGAGGAACAGTTGGTAAATTTTTTTCCCACATTGTAGGTTGTCTCTTAGTTCTGTTGATGGTTTCTTTTGCAGTGCAGAAGCTTTTTAATAAGGTGAGGTCCCACTTGCTGATTCTTTCTGCTAGTTTCCGCGGTACTGAGGATTTGTTTATAAAGTCTTTTCCTATGCCATTGTCTTCCAGAGTTCTGCCTGACTTACCTTCCAGCAAGTTTAGTGTTTTTGCTTTAATATTTAGATCTTTAAACCACTTGGATTTTAATTTAGTGCATGGTGAAAGATAAGGGTCTAATTTTAATCTTTGGCAGGTTGAGATCCAGTTTTTCCAACACCATTTATTAAAGAGGCTCTTTCCTCCAGTGGGGATGGTCAACTACTTTGTCAAAGGTGATGTAGGTGCGTGCATCTGGAGTTGTTTTTGTGTCTTCCAATCTGTTCCAGTGATACTCAGGTCTGTTTCTTTGCCAATACCATGCTGTTTTTATCACTGTAGCTTTGTAGTGTAGTTTCAGATTGGGAATTGTTATACCCGCTACCACATCTCTGTTGCCTAGGATGGCTTTTGCTATTCTAGGTCTCTTATGGTTCCAAATGAGTTTTTGGAATCTTTTTTCTAGTTCTGTAAAATGTAGTGTTGAAATTTCAATTGGCATTGCATTGAAACTTTATAGTGGTTTTGGTAGTATGGCCATTTTCACTATGTTGATTCTTCCTACCAAGGAGTAGAGAATATCTTTCCATTTTCTTATATCCTCTTCTATCTCTTTTTTCAGAGTGCTGTAGTTTATAGAGTAGAGGTCTTTTGCTTCTTTTGTTAGGTTGATTCCTAGATACTTCATTTTTTTTTTTTTTTGGATTCTATCATGAAAGGAATTGTTTCCCTAATTTCTCTCTCAGTGAGTCTGTTATTTGTGGATAAGAAGGCTATTGATTTTTGGATGTTCACCTTGTATCCAGCTACTCTGCTAAAAGTTTCAATTAAGTCTAGAAGTCTTTTGGTGAAGTTTTTTGGGTCTTCAATGTAGAGTATCATATCATCAGCAAATAAGGACAGTTTAACTTCTTCATTTTGTATCTTTATTGCTTTGATTTGATTTCTTTCTTTTGTCTAATTGCTATGGCTAATGGAAAACTTCTTCTATTACATTGATCCTATGAATTATATTTTTGGCACATTTATTTTGCAAAGGTACTAAAATGTATTCAAATTTGACTGCTTTGCAGCATATTCAGATTTTACTCTAAGCGAAAAAAAATGTAGATTTGGTGCAAGGAAATATTTGTACCATTGTACCACTTGAATATGTTTGTATGTATACTGCTGGGAACCAAAATCAGAGCCTTATATAAGCTAGGCTGGGGGTCTACCACCAAGTTACACCCCTACTCTCCAAGGAAATTGTTGAAAAGATCTACTGGTAGAATTATTAGAAGTCATAGATTTAGATTATTTAGTCACCAAAACATGTTGAATTTCTACATTCTCTAATAATGGATAATGTCAAGCATATTGGCCATAAACAACCTTTGGGATATTATATATTTTTTATTATATATTCAATAGCAAATATATATTTATTTAAGTATACAAGTATATAGTGACATATATGTGTTTTTATTAATATTTACAGAACAAAATTACAGAAATATGGTTTATTATGCTTTCAGAGAGGATGACTACTTGGGGACTGTTTGGGGAGGCTTGTATCTACCATGTCATCCAAGAGGCTTTGGTAAGTACTCAGAATAGAAGGTCGCTAACCTTATAATAAACAAATCTAAGTAACTGGGTTATTAGAAGTTGAAGTCTATTTCAAAGATTTTTGTCATGGAAGTGTGGCCTTTAAGGCTGTTGCTTTTTCCAGAATCCCTGGTTCTCTCCCTACTGTTTAACTCTTGTCCAACATGAGTTCAACAGTTTTGTTCCACCACACATTTCCACCAAAGCCCCAGAAACAATGGTGTTAGCCAACCATGGATGGAAATCAATGAAAACCACATGCAAAACAATTCTCTCCTTCTTCAAGCTGATTAATGTCCTGTATTTTGTTACAACACCACAGAGCTAAGACATTTTTCAATGTGAGACATTTTAAGTGTGTAAATGGCTGCTTAAGTTAATTACATACAAGAGAATGATATGCACAAAATCAAAATAACTAACCAATCAAACGCTTAAATGGCAAATTGCTTCTGCATTGAGAAAGACGAAATATCTCTTCATACCTGCAGACTTGCACTTGAATTTAAGCAAAATGATATACCAGAGCATTTATTGGGTCATCCACGGATCCATGTGTGGGCTATTTCAGTGATATAAATACATAACTCCCAGTATTTTAAACTGGAAAAGGCACAATATTTGGATCCCAATGTTCTAAGTTTAAGCTCTTATTTTGTTAACTTATTACCTTCGTGGTTTTGAAGAACTTCACCTTGCATCAATAGTTAAACTATAGAATTATGGGGAAAGAGCAAGATGATATATATGAATTATTTTATGAAATTATTAAAATCTCATAAATTATATTTATTTTATTTTTAGTATTTTTATTATAGCTGGAGGAAAAGTAACTAAATAATATATCTATCCTACTGACTGTACTAGTGTAGCACTAAATTATAGATCATATTTTTACATGACTTGCTATAGTTCTCACTTTCAAAAGGCTGCTGTCACAAATTATGCCCCATTACTAATGATGAACTCTAAGAAATGTGAAATTTAGAAGTTGGAAAACATTTAACAAAGTTCCAGGTCCACAGGGTCAGAGTCGGTTTCTCTTTAGCTTGCTTCGCCAGCTTGCTTCCTTTTCTACATGTAATTTGCAAATTGTCATTTAAAAATTAAATTGATCCAAAGAGTTCATGAGAATTCCCTATATTCCACAACTTTGATTGATTATGTAATTGCACATTTTGCCAAACAATTTGAGAAA
This sequence comes from Fukomys damarensis, assembly GCF_012274545.1. NCBI lineage: Eukaryota > Metazoa > Chordata > Mammalia > Rodentia > Bathyergidae > Fukomys > Fukomys damarensis. The sequence continues at coordinate 18,635,387 of NW_022900936.1, forward strand.
TTGTAATTTTACATATGGAAGTATAATCAGCAATAGAAGAACAAAAATTACTACAACTATTGCAAATATTAAGTCCATTGTTGCAATACACATTACTTTATTTAAAAGCCCAGCAGATCCATTAATGTGAAGAATCACAGCTTGCTTGAAGAACTGTATGATTCATAACATAAGCATTAATGAATTCTACGTAGGAACACACAATCATACACTGAAACTAACTAAACTCTTTGGAAATAACTAAAAGTAGTATTTTAAGATGTTCAATTATCTATTTGGAGTACTTACATCTGTACTGTATTATACAACTCCATCAAATCCATTATTTTATTTTTTATAAATAATAAACTTTCTTATTATTTTATCTCCATACTATATACTTTCATCAATATGGACTTTAATATCATGTTGTTTTCATGAACCAAAAATCACTGAGAGGAAACAAATCATCCATTAAATTTAACTATTTTGTTTATTTTTTCTACAATAATTCAAGTAATTATGAATTGAGTTCATAACACACTAGAGTGTCAGCTTTGACAAAGAACGCCATTTTTATACTTGTATTTCTCTGAATGTGCTATTTTATTAATTTTCTTCACATATAGTTGTGCCTGGTTTTGATTGAAAAAAACAAATTATGTTATATTTTAAATTGTGAAATAGTGTATACAAATTTTTAAAAGAGAAATCTAGACAGCTATAATAAAAACATTTCAATTAAAGAGGCAGATATGTCCCTGTCATCAAGGAGAGGGTAGGGATGAGAGAATGACCACATACAGAAAAAATAATAGATGATGATGCTTTCCAAAATTTACTATTCTTACTATTCTTGGGGAGAGGCTTGCGGGAAGGATATTAGTTGGTGGCTTTCATTAGAAAAAATGGCTGAGCTAGTGCTTAGAAAAAAATGTGTCGTTGATATATTATATCTGTTATAAGCATCTTTGAATTTTCCTCTTCCTGACATATGATTGCCTTGACATTGACAGTGCATTGCTACCACCATCTCCTCTCATTAAAGTGTAAACCATCGTTCTTACGCTGACGTTCCTATCCATAATTGCATGTTTTTTTAAGATTCAAAGAGGGCAGCGGAAGAAATCCCCGCTGTCAGAAATAGTTACCTCATATTCAGATTGAAGATAGTTTTAAATTTCATTAAAATGCATTTCACCTCACTTCTTATTGTAAAACACACATAGTTCTGAAAAGGTCAATTATAAAATCAATTTATATACATGATGGAACCTGGCAGAAGATGTTATTATGAGAGGGTGATTTTGACAAGAGTTTTTGGAGGAATGAGTAGGACAAGAAAATTTAGTTTCCTTGCTAAAATTTACTTTTTATCACTTCATGCACCAAGTAATCAAATAAAAAAATTTAAAAAATTAAAATAGATGAATTGTCAATTATTAACATTGACAGAAGCATCAAAACCCTGAATATTCCTCATTCATTGAGTAGGCATTGTGAGTAACTATGCAAAAGAAACAATTATTTGAGTGAAGCTGCTTCTGGTTGACTTTCTATTTTTTATGTTAAGGACTTTCACTAGTAAAAATAATTCAAACTCAAGATGTATCAAAACCTATTCCTGATGACATGAGTTTGACCTTCCAAAGTGAATTTGTTTCCTTTTGCTCTTTTGGATTTCTGAGTGAAATTTTTGGATTCATATTTTCATCTTCCACTATGAGAAAATAATGTTAAAAGGCAAACTGGTACTCCCAAGACATAGCAGAAGCTCATTCGATTCTGTTTTCCTTTGGCCAGGAGATTTCCCCACTCACTTTCAGGAATAAACAGCTTCAGAATTCAATCTTTGCAGCTCTAATAGCTCATGGCATTCACAGTCTCTCAAGCCCACTTCTCCTTTAAATTCTCCTTGTTCAAATACTCGAGGCTTCTGGATTCAGCTATTTAGAGCTCTAAAGTCTCCAGAGTTTTCTGCCTTCTTTTCCCATGGTTCATTCTCTTCTTAAATGGATACATTTGAACCTGCTCTGTGTCAAACTTTTCAGCAATATGCAACACCCGAAATATTTTCAATCTACTTATAGAATATATGAATTGTTTACCCAGCTCTCATAGGAGATTTTCTTCATTTGCCTGAACACTAGCTTTGCAATGTCTATATCTACATATGATATGTCTTATGATCATCTTTCAATTAAATCAAAACATCAGTTTGGTGAAAGTAGCTAGAGATGGCTTTTCCTGCATAATGTCCTTAAACATACAACTTTTGCTTAATATGATCCTATTTAAAGCAAGCATTTAGCATGGAAATAAATGAAATGTTTTCTTAAGCTATGCTACACTTATGCAACAAGAAATTCACTGCCACATATGGCTATTGAACATTGAAAGATAGCTAATCTTAATTGAAATGTGCTGTAAAAATAATATACACACTGAGTTTGAAGACAATGTGGAAAAAAATGTAAAATCTGTCATTTGAAGGTTTTGAGGGTAGTGTACATTGGATTAATGTTTGGATATATTGGATTAACTGAAATATATACATATATATATGTGTGTGTATATATATATAT
>NW_022900936.1:18638341-18663819 GCF_012274545.1 Fukomys damarensis
TATATAATTACATTTTACCAATCATTTACTTTGATATTAAAGGGTGACTGCCAAATTTTAAATTTGTTGATATAACTTGTGTTTACTTATGGTTCTATTGGTCAGCAGTTTTAGAAAAAAAGCAGATGATATTTAGCCAGAGAGAGCTAATCAGATATTTGTACTCTGTGTACCAATAAACAAATTAAAAATATGGAACATTTACATACATATTATGAATAGGGTGTCACTCACATTCTCATTGATACATATAATGTAATGGACTAAATGTTTGTCTTCAAAATTCTAACCCACAAATCTGGCTCTATTTTAAGTAAAGGATTTGTGGGGTATTTTTGATTAGTTGGGGTCCTGAGAATGGGGTGTTACTTTGATAAGTTTAATGTATTTATGAAGAAATACAGGATAACTCTGTCTTTACCATACATGTTGAGAACTTAGTCATATACAAGCCACACAGAAAACCCACAAGGGAATTTGATTGGTAGGTGGCTTGATCTCCGATTTGCTTGCTTTCAGAAGTATAAGAAATAAATGTCTGTTACATAGTCTTCCTTTTGAATTTCTAGGCGAATTAAACTATGGTATTTAGTTACAGTGGCCACTATACAACTAACCACTAAATATTTATGCATGCTTATATTGAAAGGGAGATTGTGCCTCTATGGTTCAAGCTGGACTTACTATGGGGAAATTCCCTACTTGAAAATTTCTTTGTTCAACATGTCTGGGTCTGTCCTATCTCACATGCCTGAATATGTCTGAGCCAATACCACAGCTGAGCCCACCTACTAATAAACATTCAAACTCTGTAACCAATAAGTGTATGTCAAATGTGCCTCGTCTGTAACCTCACTCCTCCCAGACAGTGTATCCCTCTTTGCTGAGCCCTGGACGGGGCCAGCCTCAAAGGCCAGCCTCCCGCATGCAAACACAGACTGGTCCACAGGTGTTAAATAAAGCTTTACTTTCTCTTTGTCTCCATGGCTCTTGATGTCCTTTCCATCATCCTGGACTAGTGACTATGAGCCATATCAACTGAACGGAAAGTTAGACGTTTCAATATGTTTAACACACAAACACATAAACAAACATACATAACACATAGCACACAAACACATAACACATAACAAATGTAAAGCTACATGCACAAATGCTTGACATATGTCTAGGAAAGCAAATGATTTAGATTTTTTTATGTTTTTCTGCTTCTCATTTCCAAGGCACAATGCTCTATTTCTCTTTCTGTTATGTGAACCATGGAAGTAGCATTTAGTTATATGAAAAACAAGCAAAATGTATAGAGCTTAATATAAAGAGAATTATAATAGATTTCTTCATTCAATATTTTTGTCATATATTTAGAGAATACTTATCAAAATTCACATTTGCTACAGAAAATTTAGAATAATCTGTCTTAACTTTGAGATTTTGAATTCTGCTTCTCTAGGAATACAATTATGAATCTTAATATGTGTTCTACATTTGATAACATGAACATACCATCTTTCTTGGTATTATGATTATCATAATACTAATAAAAATCCTCTAGAAGCTTAATAAGTTCCACATTTAAAAAACATTGTGTAAGGCATACAAAATTACAGCTTTTATGCTATTATACAATCATTCTAACAAAGAAGAGGTAATGTTTCCTCTCCGTTGCTTCATCATTACATTTTTAGCATAACTAATACCCTTAAAGTCTTCTATAACATTTATATACATTTTTAATATAAACTGACACAAGACAATTTGTATCTAGTTAAATTTTAAATCATATTTTTATTTTCTGAAATGTATATTTTATTTTTTTATTTTATTTTTTTTTAAATTTTATTGAGTTTATTGGTACATTTTAGGGATACAGTACAGTTACATTCATTGTTGGGATCATGTACCTTTACATGGCAAGTCTTGATTCTCATTTTTTCCCCTTACCTCTGCCCTCCCTTCACCCCCTCCTCCCCTCCCCATCTACAAACACTTTATTTTCATCTTTTCATTCTCTCATATTTTTTTCTTTTCCCTTTTTGTTCTTCCCCTACGCATCACACCTTCCCTACACCTTTAGCTCCTTTCTTCAAATTTCTAAATGTCAGTAATCTTATTAGAATCTTATGCATTGTTGCAGAATATTCACACCAGGGAAACTATTTGGTATTTACACATGTGTGACTTATTTATTTCACTTAGGAGTATATCTTCAATATGTATCCATTTTCCTATGAATGAATCTATTCTCTCGCTCTTTATGGCTGAGTAATATTCCATTTTATAGAAAAACCACAACTTCTTTATCCAGTTTCCAACGGATGGGCAAATAGGTTGTTTCCAAGATTTAGCTATTACAAACTGTGCCGCTATAAACATGGGTGCACATACTTCTCTGTGATATGATTCTTTTAGTTCTCTTGGAAAGATACCCAACAGAGGGATGGCTGGGTCAAATGGAACCTCCAGTCCAAGCTCTTTGAGGTATCTCCATATTGATTTCCATAGTGGTTGCACTAGTCTGCACTCCCACCAACAATGGAGGAGGGTTCCTTTCTCCCCACAACCCCGCCAACATTTGTTATTGTGTGATTTCTTGATAGCAGCCATTCTTTGTGGGGTGAGGTGGAATCTCAGTGTTGTTTTCATCTGCATCTCTCGAATGACCAGTGATGTGGAACATTTTTTCATATATTTTCTTGCTGCTTTCACTTCTTTGTATGAGAAATGTCTGTTCATTTCGGATGCCCATTTTTGAATCGGGTGTTTATATTTGGGGGGACTGATTGTCATGGCACCAGGTGTAACAATTCCCAATTTGAAACTATACTACAGAGCCACTGTGATAAAAACAGCATGGTACTGGCAAAGAAATAGGCCTGAGGATCAGTGGAACAGACTGGAAGACACAAAAGTAAATGCAGATGTACTCAGCTACCTCATCTTTGACAAAGGAGCTCACCATCCTCAGTGGAGGAAAGATAGCCTCTTTAATAAATGGTGTTGGAAAAACTGGATGTCAACCTGCCACAGATTAAAATTAGACCCTTATCTTTCTCCATGCACTAAATTAAAATCCAAATGGATTAAAGATCTAAATATTAAAACAGGAACATTAAACTTGCTGGAAGGTAAGTTAGGCAGAAATCTGGAAGACATTGGTATAGGAAAAGACTTTATGAACAAATCCTCAGTAGCACGGGAACTAGCAGAAAGAATCAACAACTGGGATCTCATCTTACTAAAAAAGCTTCTGTACTTCAAAAGAAACCATTAGCAGAACTAAGAGACAATCTACAATGTGGGAAAAAATTTTTACCAGCTGTACCTCAGACAAAGGACTATTATCAAAGATATATAAAGAACTGAAATGTATATTTTAATATCTAACATTTCTAATGTTCTTCCAGTTATTTATTTCACAATTTTAAGAGTTTTGCATACATCTAGTGTATTTAATTTCATAAAACTATTATCACGATCTAGAAGTTACATATTCATGAATGGATGAGAAGAAAAATAGTTCAAAAAGAATCAGAGTGAGGTTTAAAAGATGGTGATTTGAAAATGTTCTATATAAATTCAAAGGAGGGCCACATGTCATAATAATAAATTTAATCAATGAATTCAGCTCTTAATTTCAAAAGCTATGTTACTGGAATTATGTAGTGAATAAATAACATATAACAACTTCACACAATTTAAAGCAAATATGACTGTTATACTTTAACTATGTATGTGTTGACCATAGCTCCTAAAACATGGAGTTATAATCTGTGGAAGCAAAGTCTATATAGTTATGCAGCATCTAGGTAAGGAAAAGAAAAACCTTCTACTGCTGGATCTGACTTAATCCTTATCATCTGTGTGATTCAGAGGATATCTTACAACTTTGGCCTCTAAAAGCTATTTATTAAAGACTTGGTCCTCTCCTTTCCTTTTTGTAAGTTGATTTTCTATGACATTTTGTTACAGTACTGGAAAACTAAACACAGAAAATTTGTATAGTAAGAATTGAAGTGCTCTTTGTTGTTACTACATCTTATAATGTGGAATAGCATAATGTGAAATAGAAAGAAAAGGTCCAAAAGGGAAGGGGAAGTGGAGCAGGGATACTGAAAAGGAAAGAAGGTAAAGAAAAAAATAGAGAAAACAAGAACCAACATATATCATGCACAGTTGCAAATTCCCAGTGACGAATGTGATCATAATGTATATCTAAACTAAACCAATGAACTTAATAAATAACAACAACAATAAAAAGAAATGTTTTGCCAAAGAAAAGTGGAAATGTTTGGACATTAGGCTCAAGAAAGCCTGGTATACTCTAAGCAGAGATGAATGGGCAGTCCTGGTAAAAGTACGAGAGACCATAAATAGTGCAGACATGAATGTAGAGAGTAAAGGCTAAAGTGATGAGAGTTCAGATGGAAACCAGGACCAGGGGCACTCTTGTGATACCAAGGCAAAGGATTTTCATGCATTCTGTGTATGTCCTGCGACTTTGTAGAAGGCTCAGATTACAGGTAATAGACTAATCTATGTGGCAGAGAAAATTTCAAGGCTGCACTTTACTCAGACAGTGGCATGGACTTCACTGTCTGTTTTTGGCCATTTCACAGTGCTAATCAGAATCAAAGGGGAAAAGAGCAGAAAGATTTCAAAAGCAGAAATGGAGCAGAATGTGAACAACCTATTTCTAACAGTTTTACCATGAAAGTAGTGTATCTAAAGGTGCAGTCAGAGAGGGCACAGTTGCAAAAGAAATTAGTATCAGCAAAAAGAAGCCAAATCATTGTACCAGGACAATAGGAAAGACGTCCAGAGGGAATCTCAGTGCATGACAAGGAAATAGCTATCATGGCCTCAGAAACCAGATTAGATATAGATATAGATATAGATATGGATATAGATATATAGATATTTCAGAGACTGTCCAGGGCAGGCTTTTGAGAAGTGAGCATAGGAACAGCCTGCTCATCTATGACCACTCACACTGGGGAAAAAAAGTCTCACAAGTTGCTGAGGGTGTTATTTAAGTAGAATTCAGCATAGCTTTTGCTGGTGGCAGACCCTGATACTGTCCATGTGATTGTAGTTCTGCGGGTGTATGGAATGCCACATTTAAAGGTTCACGAAGAATTCCACGGAGATTTTAGGGTAAAATATGGAAGGTCAGACAGTTCATGACAACGTAAGCATCCTTTTAAGTAGCTGCTGTCAGGGCAATTATGTAGCTATGGGAATAAATCCAAAGCTGGAATGGAGACTCCAGGAAGATAGCAATGCCAGGGATTTGGAAACGAGAGAAAATGCAAGTGGTACACAAAGCCAGCCTGAGAACAAAGTCGTGCGGACTGTAACAAGCAAAGCAATACGGATGGGTCTTCTTCAGCCCTTGGGAACCCACATGCCAGTACACTGGGTCTTCAATGCCAGATATGTAGAATTAGGATTTAGTGCTTGCCTTGCTGAGTTTTGGTCTTACTTTGATCTGATCTTTCTTTGCTGTTTTCTTGTCCCTCCTTTTTGCAATCGGAACATTTACATCCTACATATCTTTGTGATATTTCAAATCTTTTCAACTGATTTTTACAGAGGCTCACAGCTGAATTTGCCTCGAGCCTATGAGCCTTTAGACTTGGACATTTTTCTTCTTATACCAGGGATTGAACACTGAGCTAAATCCCCAGCACTGAGCAGTGCCACTGAGCTAAATCCCCAGCCCTAGACTTGGACTTTTGAGCAATGCTGGAACTGCTAATATTTTGTGGTATTTTGGAGATGGACAGAGTATGGTGCATTATCAGAGTGAAGTGACCTCACAGGAGCTGGGGCAGAATTCTGTTCCCAGTATGCCCATGTTTTCAAACCTTGGTCCCTACAGGAATAATATTAGGAAATAGAGGGACTTCAAGAGGTGGGACCTCATGGGAGGCCTTCCAACAATTTAAGGCTTGTGGTGTCTAGATCTTTTTCTCTTTCTCTTTCAAAGTGAAGCACTTTTGTTCCACAGTAGCCTCCAAAGATTGTGTGATGCCACTCACAGGGCTCAAAAGCAATGGAACCAAGTGACTGTGGTCTGCAACCTCCAAAAATGCGAACCAGAATAAATCTTTCTTCTCTAAGTTATGTATCTTGGATATTTTGTTACAGTAACAGAAAGTTGATGAACAGTTTTTATAGGGTTATTTACCTAAAGTAGGAACAAAAGCTTCAGAGGTACAGTGATTTTTGGACAGAATAAGAACCAATGAACAAAGGTCTGAGGCAAGGGAAGAATACCCATCATGTAAGTTGTGAACCTGTACATTAAAGTAATTTGGAGAAGTATAGAAGAACATGAGCACATCTGAGACACATTTCCTAGAAGAAGTAACTATGTTTAGATGAATAAGATAAAAGCTGATTGCACATTTTAAATTTATTTGGCACAGATTTAAAGCTTTTTAAAAATTGTAAAATATTAATGAAGAATAAGCTTTAATGTTTGTGATATGGTACATCTTTTTCTTGGGTTATAGGTAGGATTAAGTGAAATGGGATAAAGTCAACTTCAAAAAATAAGGTATTTTGATAAATGCTAGTTTAAATGACAAGAGTATATATTTTTATTTAAAAGGTTATTGTCAATACTGCTATCAAGTTAGTAAATAATTAAATTACTTGTTATTCTTATGTATTGTATTACATTTTTAGATGTATGTTATAAAAACCATATTAACATTGTTTTTATAAATGAAATTATTATATTTTTATTTTAAAAGGATGGAATTACTCTGGCATGATTTTGTAATGTAAAAATTTCCTGAAATATTTTTTCTCTAAATGCATTTCTGTACATTGATATGAAGTGAATATTGATGTAAAGAGTTGATACATTTTTTTAAAGAAAAAGCATTGCAATCATTTCTTTCTATCATCACACATTTTTATTTTGAAGAAAATGTCATTATTTTTTTATTATTATGTCATTTAATATAATCAGTAATTTGCTGGATTTCTATAGCCCCATTTCACAGTGTCAGTTATCTCATTAGGATCTTAACTATAAAGAAAATAGATGAACATAGAAGAGAGGTTTAGCAAATATTTAATACTTTTGTACTTATTCGCTTAGCTATTTGTCATCATAACTATTAGTATGCTTTTTGCCACTATGAAAAACACCAGATAAAAATGAAATTACAAAGAGTAAATATTTATTTATTTTGGCTCACAATTTTCGAAGTTTTAGTCCAGGATCAGTTGGTTGTGTTCTTCTGAGCCTCGGTCAAGGAACCACATCCACCAGGAGCTCATGGTAGAATAAAACTGCTCACCTCCTGGCCGGGAAGTGAAAAAGAGGAGGGGTCAGGGCACCATAATCCCCTTCAAATGGAATACCCCAGTGATCTAGAGACATTGCCCAAATCCTCTCCTGTTCGTTTCTCTAAAACTTCCCAATAAAGTCACCACAGAAAGCAAAATTCTAACAAATGGATCTTTGAGCATATGCAAGAGGTAAACGATAGGATATCAACATACAAAAAATGCTTTCTCTATCAGTGGTTGAATTGAATGATAGGCACGGAAAATGTAAGTATTATTTGAAATTCATCTGAATAAGGGTATCCTTTTAATTAAGCATTGGGTTAATCTCTTTTAACTGTGGTTAAATTGCAAGAAAGGAAAATGTCTTATTCTTGGGAAATCTGTACCTGTGAAGAACAAACCAACCCATGAAAAGTGATGTCATTTCCCGGTCTTGTGTATGAACATTGGCGTCCTGTGAGAGAAAGAGAGAGTGCCTGATTAGAGAAGGCATGGCTGGAGATCATAAGTGAAAATCAGGTGAATGAGTAAAATATGCCAAGTCCAAAGTTCCTTTTGATTTTCCAAGAAATTTCACCAAATAGCCTCATTTTTCAGGCTATTTTCCTTATATAAGTTATTGAAAAATCAATTAGTTTAAACTGTGTGAATCTGATAAACAATTTACATAACCAGTCCAGAGGCATTTGTAATAGATTTCAGGGCAGACTGGTTGTCTGGCAGCTGCAAAGAGATGTGATTTGCTGAACACATGGGAAGTAGAAACTAGGGTGTAGACAAAGTCAGGCTTCTTTACTCTTTGTCTTTGAGACAGTCAGGTCAAAAGAGCTCTGAATTTTTAAATGCCATATAGTATATTTAAACAATAAATCTAAGGATGGAAATAAATTTTATTTTTAAACATGATTTAATAGATTTCCTAGGTAGGATATGGTGAAGTCATTTTTATATTTATTTTTAATTTCTAAAAACTGCCATGTAATAACTAGTCTTAGGTGTGTAGGAAAAAATTGTCATATAAGAGTAGTCATTTTTCTGCCTTAATGCTATGGAAACCTGACTGCATTAATAAAAAAAAGTTTAGTACAGTTTTTTGCGTGCTGATACACATAGTTATGTAGATTCAACAAGATAATTTTAAGCTTATCTTGATATTTGAGATTAGTAGAAAAATGTAAATTGTAATTGAAATCACAGGACTCAAGGGAAATATTTTTTTTAAATGCAGCTTTTCCTTACAATTAGTTAGAATGTCTTTTTGATACTTAATACTACTAATGTTGATTCTCAATCATTAAGAGCTAATAGATACAAGTTTTGAGTGATAAATTTCTTAGGCATTTCCATTTAACTTTAATCAGAACTCCACCATAACAAAAATGTTAATGAGAACACATTTTTAATCAGCCTTGAGAAAGGAAAATACATTAATTTAAAAAGCAACCGTGATACACAAATCAATAATCCATGATGATCTTGAAGGATGTGATTATATTTTCTTTTGCATGTGAAAAGATCACATGTATAAATGCAAAATCCTTTTCAACTAATTGTTTCAAAACTTTCTCTGAGGTTTTTCGGGGAAAGAAGAAATGATCTCAGAGCCATATAAAAGTCATTAGGTAAACCACAGGGATAAGAGTTTGCACCTCGTTTGTGTCAATATTCAAGAGTCACAATTATTGGTTTCTAGTACATTTTCTTTGCTATTAACAGAAATTTTAAAAAATATATTTGAAAAATTGTCTTGAGGTTGATAAAAAGATCCTGTAGTAGCACCAACACATAATTTTTAATGTAATATTTTTAAAGTAGTAATTGTTGACCTAAATTCATCCTGTGTTTTTCTCTTAATTATTTTGAATATCAGATGTAAAACTAATACTTGGGAAAAAATACTGCCGATTAAAGAATGTTTAAAATGATAAAACACTTCTGAATTAACAGATTCTATCTTTCAAAAAAAAATATCAACAGAGTATGGGAGCCCACTGGCATTTAACATTGGAAAAGTAACGTCTACCATTGAGGCATTGACACAATCTATGGCTCTATTTGGCTTTTCTGAGACAAGGGTCTCAGCTATACAGATGAGATTGACCTGGAACTCACTGTATAATCCAGACCGGATTACGGGCTTTGACCTGGAGCTCACTGTGTAATCCAGACTGGTTTTATGGGATTACGGGCATGAACCACCATGCCCAGCTCAAGGACTTTGTTAAATTTGACCTTGTGATGGGAGGAACTCAGATAGCCAAAGATCTGATCTCCTCCCTAATAGTTGCTTGGTGCTTCCTTTTGGCCTGCCTTTAAAAGGAGCTGTTTCTGTGAAATAAATGGGACCTTTTGTCTCCACACTATTGAGTGTGGTGTCTTTTCTCAATCCTCACTCCCCAACTCAGGTAAATTCGTGTTGTGACGGCTGGACTGCCACAAGTGGCGCCCAATGTGGGGCCTGAGTATTGAGGGATCCAGTGAAGGACACCGCAGAGAAGCAGGAGGCCTCAACAAAAAGGTAAGGAGCAGTGAATTTTCTTGTAAATATTAAAAATGGGAGCCAGCATTAGTCACATGCTTTTTGTATATATTTTTAAACAATTATTGAATGTAGAGGAACCTGAACCTTATGATGATTATATAACTGAAAGTGAAACTATTGTTCCGACCGTTCCGACCCCTAGGCCCTGAGGAAGAAATTGCTAAATATTATGAAAATGTATGGCAGCCTTCAATGGCAGCAGCCCATACTAAAGATTCACAAAAAGTTCAGTTAGAAGACAGGATGGAAAAAATAGAAAAAATGATGAAAAAATCTGTCTCAACAAATGGAAGCTTGATGGACTAGTCATAAACCTCCTAAAAACATGCCTAGCCCAGTGGCAGATCTTAATCTTTCCCCTTGTGACAATCGATTAGAAAAGGAACCTTCTTTGATTGCTTTGGCTTCAGAATCTCCTGAAGGCTGGAAGCCTGGGAGAGTAAACTCCCAAGTCCTTAAATCTCCAGTTCAACAGGGTTTACAACAAGCCCTTAAAGAGGGTGAGGATGTATCTGCATTTTATCTGGCCTGCCCAGTTTTCGAGGCTCAGGATGCTCAAGGAAACCTTGTTCATCAACATGCTCCAATTCCTTTTAAGCAATTAAAAGAATTAAAAATGGCTTGTGCCCAATATGGGCCAACTGCTTCTTTTACTTTAGCCATGCTAGATTCTCTTGCAACTGAGGCCTTGCCACCTTCTGATTGGAAACAGATTGCTAAGGCTTGCCTAGCTGGAGGAGATTATTTGTTATGGAAATCTGAATATACAGAGCAATGCCAGAGAATAGCAGATCTTAATAGACAGCAAGGAGAAATTAATGTAATTTATGAGATGCTAGCAGGAGAGGAATCTTATGCTGAGGTTACTCAGCAATTAGGTTTTCCCCCAGGTGTGTATGCTCAGATTAATATTGCTGCTACAAATGCTTGGAAAATTCCTTCATCTGGAAGAGCCTCAGAAGATCTTTCTAAAATTAGACAGGGACCTGATGAGCCTTTTCAAGATATTGTGGATCACTTGTTACAAATTGCCAGCAGAGTCATAGGAGAATCTGAAGCTGGTATAGTTTTAGTAAAACAATTGGCCCATGAGAATGCTAATTCTGCTTGTCATGCCACCCTTCATCCTTTTAGAAAGAAGCCTGATTTATCTGATTATGTTCACTTGTGTGCGGATATAGGTCCATCTTACACTCAAGGCCTTGCCATGGCCACAGCTTTACAAGGAAAAACTATAAAAGAGGTTTTATATCAATAACATAGAAGGGGCCCTCCAAAAAAGGGAAATAATGGAAATTGCTTTGGCTGTGGTCAGGCAGGACATTTAATACGAGACTGCCCACAATGTAAAAAAAATGGACCTTTTAAAAAGCCTCCTAAAGAACCTGGTTTATGACCTAAATGTAAAAGAGGAAAACATTGGGCCAATGAATGCAGATCTAAAAAAGATATTATGGGTAATACTATCCAGTCGGGAAATGGATGGAGGGGCCAGCCTCAGGCCCCATATCAAATTTTTGGGGCATTTCAGAATCTTAAACCTCAGATCATCCCTCAAAATCAGTCAAAAAATCCGTTCAGGACTTATCCCGAGCCACCTCAGGCAGCGCAGGATTGGACCTCAGTTCCTCCTCCTATGCAGTATTAACCCCTGAAATGGGAATGCAAGCCCTACCCACTGGAGTTTTTGGGCCACTACCTAAAGATACTTTGGGTCTCTTGTTGGGTAGGAGTTTCTCTACTATGAAAGGGCTTATGATTTTCCCAGGAATTATTGATGAGGACTATACCGGAGAAATTAAAATTATGGTTTGTTCTCCTTCTCAAATTTCTGTTATTCATCCTGGACAGTGTATAGCTCAATTGATTCTTTTACCCAGGACAGTTACCTCAGGAAAATATAAAAAAGCCATTAGAGGGGATAAAGGCTTTGGGTTCTCAGATATCTATTGGGTGAAATCTATTGGAGCCAATAGGCCAGAAATAAAATTGTTAATTCAAGGAAAATATTTTATTGGGTTATTAGGTACTGGTGCTAATGTCTCTGTTATAACTGCTGACCAGTGGCCTTCTACATGGCCTTTGCGGGAGACTGTCTCTCAATTACAAGGCATTGGTCAAAGTAAAAATCCTAAACAAAGTACTGATATGTTAAATTGGAGTGATTCTGAAGGATATTGTGGGACTTTTCAGCCTTATGTTGTTCCTGGCCTCCCGGTTAATTTATGGGGAAGAGATGTCATGCAACAGATGGGAGTTTTATTTATATAGCCCTAATCAAAAGGTCTGTAAGAATGGCCATTCAGCAGCAGAAAGATTTTGGCATCCACAAGGTTCTCCATATGCTTTGGTAAAATGGAGAGATCCTTTAATTAGCCAATGGTATGGACCCAACCCCGTTTTAATATGGGGCCGAGGATATGTTTGTGTTTTCTCGCAGGAACATGATGGAGCTCGATGGCTACCAGAAAGGCTGATTCGTCATGTGGATACTCCTGCTGATGTCAGTTCCTGCAAGATGTGATGACAGTCCTCAAGGACATTGGACTTATATGCCAGATCCTCTCCTTGCACATCCTGTCTCATCTGATTCACATGAAGTGCCAGTACTGGTGAATAATACAAATATACTTGGTTATTTATAAAGTAGTGTTTCTATGTTATAAAGAAAATGAGACTGATACATTGAGAAGTTTTTCTGGGACAAAAAAGACATTCCTCGATTGACCTTTAACCAACACCACATCAAAGAGTTCATCTGCTGGTCTTAGCCTTTCTGCTGGACTTTGGTGGAAAGATTCAAGTTTTCCCCAAACCAACATTTGAAAACTTGCTGCTGCATTGGGAGAAATATGTTTATGGTCAGATGTTAAAGTTACTAGCCTTAGTTTCAATATTGTTGGCATAGGGTCCTCTAATATAATGTCTTGTGTTAATGCTCCTTATATGTTATTAGTAAAAAGTATTGAGATTGTAAATGAAACTGATAATGAATATGACAACAGCTGTTTTAATTGTAAATTGACCAATTGTATATTCTCAGAGATGATGACTTCCTTTCATTCTGTGATAGTTTTGAGAAAACCTCCTTTTGTAATGATGCCTGTAAAAATTAATGAGTCCTGGTATGAAGATCAAGGTTTACAAATATTGATAGAGGTAGAGAAAGCTATATGTCAAACCTTTACAATCCATGGTATAACCCTTGCAGATAGCTGGTAGTCAAAGACAGTTAAGAGAATTGTGGAGAAATATCCAACCTAAGACAGAGCATGAGTATTAAACTTCTCATGGATTGATGATGGGTAAGGGATTTCTCTGGACATTTCTCACCTAAGACAGGCACAGTCTTTCTGATGAGCTAGGAAACTCCCTGATCTAAATATAATAAAAAAGGGGGAATTGTGGGAGCCCGCTGACATTTGACATTGGAAAAGTAACTTCTACTATTGAGACACTGACACAATCTATGGCTCTATTTGGCTTTTCTGAGACAAGGGTCTCAGCTATACAGATGAAATTGACCTGGAACTCACTGTATAATCCAGACTGGTTTTATGGGATTACGGGTGTGCACCACCATGCCCAGCTCAAGGACTTTGTTAAATTTGACCTTGTGATGGGAGGAGCTCAGATAGCCAAAGATCTGATCTCCTCCCTAATAGTTGCTTGGTGCTTCCTGTTGGCCTGCCCTTAAAAGGAGCTGTTTCTGTGAAATAAATGGGACCTTTTGTCTCCACACTATTGAGTGTGCTGTCTTTTCTCAATCCTCACTCCCCAACTCAGGTACATTCGTGTTGTGATGGCTGGACCGCCACAACAGAGATAAGTTATTCTTTAAGAAATTCTAAGAAAATATAAATATAGGTTTATTCTAAAATGTTAGCTGTGATTAAGGGGTAGATCGATTTTCAATAAAACTTTAATTGTAGAAATTTATATTACTTTTTTAAAGAAAATAAATTTTTAAAAGAAAATAAATTTATATAAATTATGTAAAATGAAATATTCCATTGCCTTTGTTAGAAATTCAATAATTTTGTCAACTCAAATCCCAATTTTAATTAAGCAAGTTATCGTTATTTTCATGCTTTTAATTAACAGAAAGCATGGAGAGAAATTTCTTATCAAATTGTTTTACAAACAATACTTGGTAATCATGAAATCTGTGGTAAAATTAAAATATTAAGTAAAATGTGACTTTTGTGCTATAATAAGATGGATTATTATTTCCTTGAACAGATAGCAAAGATGGTAGGATGAAATTTGATGTGTATATCATCAAATATTTCAGATTCCCCTAAGCTTATTATATATGTTAAGCTCTGGATTTTAGACTTCCCAAACTAAGCACAAAATAATTACTTAATGCTTTTCTAGGGAAAAATATTTAAAAAACAAATAAAAATAACAATATTCCATACAATTTCAAGCTATCAGGTACATTTTTGCATAGAAGCATGACTAATATGAAATCAGAGTTCATTAGTGGCTATTTCACTTTCCAGCTACATGATGTACCATGGCTTATATAAGTTTTCAACACCACAGTTTCTTCAAGAATCAAATAAGCAAAATAATATTTACCTTATATTATCTGGAGTTGCTTAGATGATAAGTACAAAATGCTGCTCACACTGTTTAGGCAGGTTTGTTATTTCTTTTCATGTCTCATTACATTTTTCGGTGTGAAATTCTGTATTAGTTTCTCCTGGATACAGATGTTATTTGGTTTTCTGTTTCATAACTCAATAACAAACCTGAAATATAACACAACATTTTCAAATATATTTCCAAATGAAGCAAAGTCCGCCTTCTCAAAGACAAAGTTTTGTGTGCCTCATGGTGAATTTGTAGGTTCAGTTTGGGAGACAGCCTTCATCTACTTGATGCACAAAGAATTAATAATTTACCATCAGTCTCTAATCTCTACAGATCAACTTGTTCGAATATTTTCAGACCTGCTGAAGGTTTATTGAGTCCTTTGAGAAGTGCAGAAAGGAAACAGACCCAAGGTTCTGCTTTTCTGTTTCCAAGGCCAAGTTGGAGGAAGAGTCACTGATAATTAGAGCACGCGTCCTGATATATAAGTGACACCTGAGTGTGAAATGCCCTATATTTAAGTAAAGGGTGGTGGAGAGCATTTATGGGTAGCAGTCAGGAAGATCAGACCATCAGAGGATCCTGCGAGGGAACTTCTGCACTGTATTTTCCTTTACTCACATGGTTGGGAGATCTGAAGAAGCTGGACAAAACTTGTGTTAAATCCCTCTTGATTATAAATTGAGCCCTAGAATTTCCCTGTGACTTGTTTGGCATAGTTGAATCCACAGTGGCATATAAAATACTTCTTACTAAGCCTTGCATTGTATATTGAATGTATTCTTATTTTTTGATCTTTGAAACAAAAATATTTCAGAAAAAATATAGAGTTTGGGAGTAATTTCTATTTACTCAAATAAAAAGTTTTTTTTTTCTCAGTAGCCTAAGGCAAATAATTATAACAAAATAAATTAATTTAATATCTGTAAAAATACAAATAGTTGGTCTTGATATGATAAGAAAGTTTGCTATTTCTGATCCATTTGTAAAACAAAGCATATTATGATTATGAAGAACTTTGAAACTTAACAAACTACTTTCTAGTAGAAAATAAATGTGGAATTATATGGTGAAAAACTTAAACTAAAATTCCTTTGGTATCTTTTCCATGAGCAGGTGCAAGCCGAATCAAAGAATAAAACTGTAACTGTTCATGACAACACAATTTTGAAGACTGTGAAGAAAAAGACACCCACACTATTTAAAAGCATTACTGCATTTCAGTGAACAGAATTTTTCCTTTATTTCCCTATAGGAAGAATAATATATGCTGATAGATTTTTTTGTTTGCTTTTGTTTTGTTTTGTATTGCTATTGTAGCCTCATACCCCTCCATCTCTCTCCATAAGGCAATATTTTTCTTTATTTTGGCTGAATTCATTATGGAAGTAAAATAAAAAGTGCAATTTCTTATGACAATTTTTTTCTAAATATTTCCTAAAATTTCTAATTTATTCTCATACCAAGTATAGATTAAGAACTACTGGCCAGCTCCAAACTATAACAGATTGGAGAAATTGACATATCCAGAGATTAAGATTTCACTCAGGCCGGGCGTGGTGGCACACACTTGTAATCCCAGCACTTGAGAGGCTGAGGCAAGAGGATTGCTGTGAGTTCAAGACCAGCCTGGGCTACACAGTGAGTTTCACAGCAGTCTGAATTACTTAGTGAGACACTGTCTCAAAAAATAAAAAGATTTCACTCAGTCTTTCCCAGTGACTAGACAACAGATTTGTGACTAAATTCAGTTTTTCTGAAATCAAAATAAGAGGGCTAAAGAAATATATCATGAATGTAATATCTTATGGTATAGATCATGACTCAAAAGTTTTATTATGAACTAACCTAATGGTCATTGGCCTTGTTTCCAAAATGAATTTACTCAAGCAAATTCACCAGAGAGTTAATTTTTTCTAGGCCTGGCGCTGGGCAAATCAGTGGGGTACTGTAATTGTGCAGCAGATGGAATAGTTGAAGGCACTCTTGGGCATGCTACTTTGTATTCTTTGTAATGCCACTCATTATTCTGCTTGACTTTAATTGTGATCTTACATGGATATTTTAAAGATTAATGATGCATTTAGCCTAAATCAAGACTTACAGAGATGTGAAGATAAAAAGAGAGTAGAGGCTATAATAGTTAAAGATTTTGCTTTTTCCATTTGGAGAGACCGTATCCTGAGGTTTTTATGTGAAAAAAATTGAGGTAGTTACAGTCAATCTCCTGGCACATGTGCTACTATTCCATACCCTTGCCATAAAGTTGATATTGTAAGTCTGCCATCTAACCTGGAAATATATAGTGAGCTGGTGCACAATGAGAGAGCCATTATCTAGCTTACTACCATTGGCTTTAATTGAGCAGAGAATGTACAGAATATTTGTATTGGTTCAGTAAAGAAAAATATAACTTCCTACTTTATAACAAACATGAGCAGTATGTGTCTAAGTTTTATGATCTGAACTTTGTGTAATTGAAATAAATAAATAGATTGGAGATAGAAATGTGATGACAGCATACAGTTACATTAAACATGAGGAGGTTATATATCTTTTCTATGAATTACATGAATATTATATTTAAAATCAATGGTTATGATATTAATTCATGTTATTACAATATTAATAAACACAGTAGAAGTAATAATAGCAAGAGGAGAAATAAACTTATTCAGTACCGACAGTATGGAGTTCCAAGTACTCATAGTTCTTTATATACATCCCTCGATTAAATGTTCACGACACTTATAAAATAGGTAGCGATTTTACACCCATTTTTATAGATAGGTATGAGGTGCTGCACTTTACCACAGCTGAGACAAATTTCCTAAGCCTGTAACTTCAAGGAAAGTTTAATTTTCTTGTGCTTTCTGATGTTTCAGTCAAAGACTTGCTTTCTCCAAAGCAGAAAACAACATGGCAGAAGTGCATGGTGGAGAAAAACTCACTGTGTCCGGGAAATAGAAAAAGAAGAGAGAGGCAAGAGCCAAGAAAACACCTTTCTAACTCATGCTGCCAATGACCTACCTCCAACTAGATTCTACTTTCTAAGAGTAATTCGACTATGAACTCATCGCTGGACCCATAGGTTCGTACAGCACTCTCGGGGATTCAATGCTGACTAAAAGCTCCACCTCTGAACACGTGTGACCTTTGCGGACATTCTAGATCTAAACCATAACAACAAAGAGTGGTCAAATAACTTAATCGAGGCAGTCCTCCTATTAAGTTGAACATTTTGGACTGGAAAACAAACCTTTTATTGTAGCTAGAGAGTATATATTCCTCTGTGTGTGTGTGTGTGTGTAGGTGCATGGATATCGGGCAATAATTTTACTGATAAAATTCACATGATAAGCAATTCATTTATTTGTACAGATCATTTTTTCAGTATATTTAGCAATTGTGAATCTATCACAACAATTAATCTTATACCATTTAATCTGTTCAAGGAAATTCCTGCTCATTTAAAATACTTTCTATTTACTGTCAATGCCTGAGGCACTAGGCAGTGTCTGATCTACTTGATGACTCTATGAACATTTCATATAAGTGATATCATAGAATATGTAGTCATCTTTTATCTTTTGCTTTAAACATAATGCCACTGATATTCATGCTGTAACACATCAGTATTTCTTTTTTTTTTTTTGTACCGAGAATCTAACTCTGGTCCTTGCACTTGCAAGACAGGCAGCAGAACCACTGAGCTAAATCCCTGGCCCAGTATTTCATTATTTTACTCATAATAATATTCCATTGTATTTATCCATTCACAGGTAGATAAGCATTTGAGTTGTTTATATCTTGGGGCTATGTCAAATAATGCTTCTCTGAATACTAGTATGACAGTCTTAATAGAGAGTTTCGTTAAGCTGCTATTGCTGCCTTGGCTGAGCTCAAACTTGGCAGTGATCCTGCCTCAGGCTCCCTATCTTTACTTCTTTCAAGATCCTAACAAATACTTGTTTTTTTCTTGATCAACAAGGCAAACTATCAATTAAATATATACGAGTAGTTTTTCTTATAAATGTATTATTTTTGTGTTTCTTTTCATATGTAGATCAATTAAAGTTTTTAGTACCAGCGGATAAAAATCAACTAAAGTCAAAGAGCAATGGTTCCTTTTTAAGTTCATCACTTCCACAGATTGACAGTTACATCATTTTTGACATTTGTGTCACAGTTTCTTCATTAAAAACACAAGAATAGGACCCAGGCCTGGTGGTGCATGTCTATAATCACAGCACTCTAGATTCTGAGGCAAGAAAATAGCCATGAATTGGAGGCCAGCCTGGGTTACACAGTGAGTTCAAAAACAACCTGAAGGACATAGTGAGACCCTTTCCCAAAAAACAAAAACTAAAGCAAAACAACAAATATGTCTTAACAAAATTTATGAGATGGGATTAACATGAGACTTAGAAAGAATGTGTATAGTGCTCACTTCAGCAGTACATATACTAGAATGAATTTGTGTAAAACAGCTCAATGTTCTATACAAACAGTATATTATTGACACTTTTTCATTATATACTTCATTAAAATGCAGCTATACCAATATTTTCTAATAGTGTTACTAAGTAGTTGTAGAGTCAAGTGAAATATTTTAAATTAGACACTTGTTCACTTTAATCTTAATCAGCTAATCAAATGAACAAAATATAAATAATATTTATTTTGTGATCTGTATGTGATGTCCAAGGAAGTGTTGTTTTCTAGCTGTTGCTTTCCCCTTCTAAAATTTTGCACATTGTGCCTCTTATAATCAACAATCACATTTTAAATTAAGTAATGACTTACCCTGTTCAAAGTTCTATGAGTCAAATCCATACTTATTAAGCTTTTAGTCTACTTGGTAATGCTTACGTGATATTGATGAATTAACATACAAAGATTAGCAGAACTCAAAAGCTGTTAGATCTCTAGAAAAGAAAGAATACAGACAGCATTTCTAAGTACTGGCAGTTTTCAGCATGTAGGTCTCATATCTGATATTTGTTTTGAAACAATATGGTGCCAAAATATGCTTTCCATTTTTGAAAAACTTCTGCCTAGAAATATGTTGAATTAATGGCATGGAATATTTGTATCTCAATGTACATGGTTTGTTTCCTTTGTTGTTAAGTGAGGCCAAAACATCGGGGGTGTGCATTCTGCAAGCAAATTAGCAGAACTATGGTGGCAATGGGATTTGTCAGAACAATGCATTCTCTTCTGTGCTGATTCAAGTTGCATTTCTGTGCTAAGTGTATGTCATATACTTGATCTCTTTCACTGAATCAGTCACATTATAAATTCAATTTAAATAACCAACAATGATTTAGAACCTTCAAAAGCACAACAGTAACAGTTTCATACCAAACATTTGCTTTCTGTGTTTCAAGACAGAAATGCCTATGTTCAAAACAGAATCGGAGTAGCCAAAAACAATGATTGATTTCCATGAGCAATTTTTTTCCAGGATTGTTCTTAGACCTTCAGAGTACAGACCTCTGTAACATTTCCTTTTGATATAATTTTTATTTGCAAATATTAGAAATAAGTGCTTTTCATTCTAAAGTAGCAAAACAAAATTAATATATTTTCAAGAATTTAAGAGGACTTTTGTTACTGTATTTTTGTGCTTTGGGGATATTTATCTTTTTTTTTTCTTTGACCTCTAAATAATTTTCAAAAGAAAATGACTAAATATTCCATGCAGACTCTTGGATTGCTTCACAATTTTCTGTCAAATGGTTATAAAAGTTATTTTATAAATGATATCTTGACGATATGATAGTCTACTCTTGATCACAATTGTGTAAATTTCAATGTTCTATTGTGTAGTAATTTTTCAGTGAGAGATCCACATATGCTGTACTGGTTAGTGGCCTTAAAACAACCTATCATTGCTGAATATTATTTCATGTTCACATTTTGTTCTTTGCAATCATCAATTATTTCTTTCCTAATTCTCACTATTCTCTAAATAGATTCATTTCTTTACTTTTTTTTTATAGTCTTTCTATTTCATGACAGATGACAAGGTGGGGGCAAGTTGATAAGAACAATGTATAGACAGTCAGACAAAATCAATTTGCGTTAAATAAATTTGTGGAATCAAGTAAGGCAATATTTTACATATGTTTTATTTAAAATATTTCATATTTTTTTAAAAAGACCAATATTTTTAGGGAGAAAATATTTAAAATAATATTAGTAAAAATAAGTTATAATTTGCTATTAAAATGTGTATAGGTTTTAATTGTATTTTTATTCTGATACTTTTAATAATTTGAAATTTTAATTAATTATCAGAAAACATTATATACCTTATGCTTAAGTGCTATAGATAAAGTGAACATTTAATTTTTGCCACAATTTAATGTACTTTTACCATTTTTTAGAATGAAGAACAGTCATATTAATGAATTTACTCAAGATCACTCATCCTACTAAGTAACAAAGCTAAGATTTAATGTCAGGAAAATTAGTTTTGAAATCATATTCCTTTTTTTCTCTCATTGAGTTTTTTGGTACATTCTAGGTATATAGTACAGTTACGTGCATCAATGGGATCTTATACCTTTACATGACAGATCTTGGTCCTCATTTTTTCCCTTGTCCCTGCCCTGTCTTCACCCCCCTCCCTTCCCTATTCCTTTTTTGTTTGTTTGTTTGGTACCGGGGATCAAACTCAGGACCTTTAGCCACTGAGGCACAAGTGACATTGAGCTAAATCTCTGCCCTTGAAATCATATTCTTAATAAGTTAATATGTTACTCAATCTAAAAGAAAATAAAGTGTCTTGTTAAATTTCTCAAGTTGGAATATTTCTGTATTTAAATTCAGAAATATGAGCATAAACTGAAAGAAAATTATTTAGATAAGTCATGCTAATGTTTAGGGACAGTTAAGGAAAAAAATCCAACATTTTAATATCATCAAATTATAATATAAACATATGGATAAATATACCATTCCAACATGTGAGGAGATTTTATCAGCTGGAACTGTTTTATTGGAAAGGTTCTTGCTGTATTTTTCAGCCTTCCCTCTGCTACCCCAGTAGCTAGACTTACATTTATCTGCAAACCCAAGAGGCTCACACTGAAACTTCTTAATAAAAATGTGAAGTTAAAATAACACTGGAGCAAAATTGTCAATGGAAAAACAAGATTATTGATTACTAAAACAATGTCAAAAAATAAAAGTATTCATGATATTTCCCAGTAAATATATCTTGTAATATGTGTAGCAAAATTTGCCTTCAATAACATATTAGCACAAGTAAATTTTATTTAAATATATTTAAGTATATAGACCACACTGGGCATTTAAAATATTCAGACTTTATTAAATAATTTCCCTATTAGTTCAAATTTACTTAGTATTTTCATAAGAACACATTGAATATGGAATGTATAGCTATAATGCATCTAAAGTTTCAGTTCTAAACTCAGGCACACTTTTTTACCGAGACTGTTAATTTGTTCCCCTAGAAAACAGATAGGGAGATGACTAGCAACTACTAGTATAAGGCTTCATTTACCAAATTGTAATTGTGTGCTTTGTTGTGGTTTTTGTTATTTTTGGTTTTTGAGACGGGGTCTCAGTATGTAGATCACACTGTCCTTGAACTCATTATGTAGCCCAAGCTGTCCTCAAACTCACAGAAATCCTCCTGCCACATCCTCCCAAGTGCTGAGATCATAGATGTGTGCCATTAGGCCAGGCCTAATTGTGTGCTTTTAACTATCTTTCAAAAAAGAAAGGAAAACCTCTTGAGAAAATCATATTTCTCATTTAATAGTATTTATTATCTTAAACTTCTATCATGGTGCCTGGCCCATAGTGTAATTGCAAACATGTTTTGACTAATTGAAGAGTGCTTAGGATAATCTTCAGAATTAGTCCCTAAGAATAGATGTTTTGGGGTTGTGATTGTATAAAGATGTGATTTTTAAATAAAACAGAGTATTACTCAGCCATAAAGAATGCTAAATTAGAGCCAACTCAGTTAAATTTAGATACATGTTGAGGCTATTCTCTTAAGTGAAGTAAATAGAACACACATGTGTAGATAAAGGATTGTCTTTTTGATGTGAGGAATTTAAAGTGCAAATGAGGACCAAAATGTATAACTGACAACATGAAATAGGAAGCAAAGGTTCAAAGACGAAGGGGAAGTTGTGTGGGGGTGAGAAAAATATGAGAAAAGAAGGAAGAAATGGAAACAAAGCTTTTATGAATAGGGAGGCGTGGAGGGGTAGAAGAGAGGGAAAAGGAATAGGGAAAAAGAAGAACTAAAATTTAGTATGTACAGCTCCAAATTCCCAAAGATGAATGTGATTTTAATGTATACCTACAATGTACCGATAAAGTTAATTTAAGAAAATAGATGTTTTTTTAACATTGTTTTCAAAGCTGGAATTAGTTATGTGGCTGAGTTTGTGTTGTTCATTAATTTGATTTCCTTTAGTTTTGAAAATGTTAAATTTTTAAGAATAAAGATATGAAACCAGAAGATTTCTGATTACTTACCATGTCTTTCAAAACAGTGCAACTGGAAAGGGAGTATGATTCAAACCAAAGAAATCCTAGCTGAAATTCTAGAAATAATTGTTTGGAACAGGTCAGAAAGCTCCATAATTTTATTTTGACTTGGACTCATGGATTTAATGCATTTGATATTGTAGGAAATAAATAGCCTTCCTTAAAAACACACACCATAAACTCAGGTGTGCATATTCAGATGGCATTAAAATGCATTAAAAATCCCCACATTTTTACCTAAAATTTATACCTTATAAATACCTTTATGATAAAAGGAATGAGAACTATATTTAGCAATTTGGTACAAGTTTCTGCCTTAAGTATAAGCATGTCATTTTAAATGTCTTAGAAATGAGAAACTTGAAATTGAGTGGTAGAAGCAAGGTATTTAAACTCTGCATGAGCCCTGAAGAATGGTGAAGAAATACATGGAGACTTCATAGAGACAAGGCCCATGGTATCATTTAGTCTTTATTTCTCCAGGTTATAATTATCAATGCTAAGGCATTGGTAATTAAATTCAAATACCACTGGGAGTTATAATCCATGTAATTACAAGCTGAAGAAATGGAGCGTAGAAATCAAGTTCACCTGTATCACCAAGACAGGCTGAGCAGGCGGGGGGTATGGTGAAGGCTGCTCATGCCTTTATGTCCTCATATGCTTTGGCCTCATTTTCTCTCCACCTCCTGACAAAACTGGCAATTGTTTTAGCCACAACTGATTACCTAAGAGTTTTCTGTACATCATATTTGAAAGCCAGTGTTATTCTTTTTGATTGTTATCACTAGTTGAAAAATATTAAAAATAATCAAACTGGTTGACTTTGGAATTGAAAAAAAATTATTGATTGAGAAATTCGACTAAGAAAACTGAAATTGTCATCAGAAATAAGTGTTTTTATGCCATTGATCTGTATTGTGCTTATTAGTCAATTATTTATCCTTTTATTTGTTCATCTCTGAACTATTTCAAAATGTATGCATTGTTATGTCTTCTACAGTATTATGATATAGCACTTGAAAAGTTGCCTGGGTTTTTTCTTTTTTTTTTTTTTTTATTGTTGTTGTTTTTGTACCAGAGATCAAATTCAGGTCGTTGCACTTGTGAGATAGGCGGTGGAACCACAGAGCGAAATCCCTGGCTCACTGCCTTTTTGGATGTCATAATTTTTCCAGAGTCAGTTCAGCTCTGATGAAGTACTCTATGAACATCATCTAAAGAAATTGTTTCTATTCTGGCAAAAAAAAAAAAAAATTACTCAAATCCTTCCACACTGCTTTATCTTAATAAAAGTAAAGCAAATATCATCGATAGGAATGTCTGACTTTTCCCAGAGAGAAGATTGAGGAATTATGTTGGAGATTTATTCTTATTATTGTCACTGTAACACCCTGGAAGAAGCATAAGGCCAATTAGAAAAAAAAAAATATTATATTGCTTTATGTAACCAAAACCCAACGAATTTAGGATTTTAGGTACAGGTGAATATAGTCCCTCAATTGATTTAATCAAGATTATTTTTCAGTCAGTAACCTCCTTGTTTTGTCCAAGATCTTCTTGCTGCTTGGTTTGTCTCCAAGTCTTCAATGTAGTCACACAATAGTTCTCATATCGGCTGACCTGTAAGAGTCTTGGAAGTGGGAGTGGAAAATACTCAACAGTGCCACTATCTATATATTTTTTGCTTGATCCAGCTTCCATTTTGTGCCCAATATTAGATCAAGCACTATGTCCAGGAAAAAGGAGTTAGATGGAAACTATTATAAAGCTATCTTCTGGGTTGGCTGACTAACATCTTATGAAATTTTATTGGACATATCATGAAATAACAAGATTTTGGGCTTATATTAAAGTAATAGGAAATCATAAAATTAATGGGAATCCTTGTGAAATACATAAAAGAGTCTCGCCTCAATAGTACAGAATAATGAGCCCTAGTTTGAATCCCATTCTGACTAACAAGGCTTAGAGACAAGCTCAGAAAGCATTAATCTTTTTGAAAAGAACAAACTGCTCCCCAGAAAAACAATCCACCAAAATACAAGAAAACTAAAGTAGAAAACAATCAACAAAATATATTGTAGAATGAATAAAATATTTCTAACCTGAATATTTTAATTCTGACAATTAAAAGGGAAGAAAGTGCACATTCCTAGCTCTAGATAAAGACAAAAATTATGTAAATGCTGAAAAAAAAATCAACTTTTAAAATCCATTTTAGAGTTTGGTAACAGCATGCTCCAGCTTATACATTTGGTGGCAATTACATCTAGAAAAATACAGACCTATTCTTAAGTGAGTCTGACTGCACAGGGGAAAAATCCCTAGAAGGATGAAATAGAGGAACTTTGAATTAGAATTCAGAATAATTGCTTTTGGAGATTAGTAGCAATGAGTGTATTACAGAAGAAATAATTTCAATTGATTTCCTATGTGCCAGAAAGAAGGAGCATTTAATATGTAAAATTACACATGCATATAT
>NW_022900936.1:18664012-18709920 GCF_012274545.1 Fukomys damarensis
ATATATATATAGTATTTAAGAAGTAATTAGTCTAAGAAAATGTTTCAGTACCTGTGTTCGAAAGCGACTGACATGAGAAATCACAGAAAACTTGAATAAATGGAGTATTTGTATTCATAGTGGAAAATTATGAAAGTCATGGTGTAACTTCTTTCTAAATTGGTCAGTATATTCTCAGTCAAAATCCCAGCAAGCTATTTTATAAAAATAGACAGATTGCATTTTACAATTTATGCATTGAGACATAAGTCTCAGAATATCCAACAAAATACTGAAGCAAAAACATAACATATTCCAGATTTCCCTTAAAATTAAAGTACTTGACATAGTACAATATCACTGAATGGACATACGTATTGATAAATGGAGCAAAACAGGGAAACCAGAAATGGAGCCACTCGAACGTGGCCACTGATTTTTAACAAAATTGCAAAGTCAATTCAAGGGAGAAAGTAAGTTATTTTTTACAAATGCTGCTAGAGATCAACATGAAAAAATGAATGTAGAGAAAAATTTTAATAAAAATCCCTTCAAATTTTTCATAAGCCTATAAGTAAAATGTGAAGCTTTTCAATTTATGGAATGCTATAGAAGAGGAAATCTATGTGATAATGGATTTGGTGCCTTAGCTTTAGACACAACCACACAACCATGCTCCATGAAGGAAAAACACTAACAATTTGGAATTTATATCCAAAGTCCATGCAGCAGTTCATGACAGGGATATATTTTGAGGCTCGTGTCAATAAGCAATTTTGCTGTTATTAAAACATAACTAAACATGGGAATTTTTGAAAACACTCTCTGAAATCAGTTTATCTGTGGTTTCCACATTGTTCAGAAGCCATTACTTCAACACTGGAGATTCTTCGGTCATTCTCACTTTTGGGAATGAATAAGGATTTCTGGAGGGTTTCAAACCCCCAGAAGTAGAGATGAATCAACATTTACTTCTCTCTCAATAAGGGAAATAAATTTTTTCTTGACTGTAATTCTCATGGTGCTGTGAAGGACACACTTCTGAATCTGGTAGCCAGCACCAATCTCCCACCTTCAGGGCCCCTTAATAAGTAAAACTTTCATTTCCAGTCCATTCACTTCATTTGATCTCTTACTGTCAAAATCTACTCTGCATTGTGTAGCTTTAGGTGCCCTGACAATGACAGTGTCAGAGTAAATCAAGTACTAGAGGAAATGAAGCAAGGAAACAGGAGATACACGGGGAAGTGCCTTGCTGTGATTATATATGCAGCTTGCTGTTGACGGAAGCAACATTCTGCAGAACATTACTGTAAAGTAGAATTTCTGTCTTGCCAGAGATACTGTTAAAAGAAGCAAAAGTAAAGCCATGGTCTTGGATACATATTTTAGAAATACATATTTGGATTGCCCAAAATGTACAAGGTGCACTTTCAACTAAACAATAAGAATATAAAGAGCTAAATTATAAATGGGCAAATGAACTGTCAAGATGTACCATGAATGAAAACGTGCAAATGATAAATGAGTATCCATATGACATTCATCATGAGGGATTAGAGATGTAAACAATAAAAATTGACTACTACAAAACATTAGAATTATTCAATTTTTTTAAAATGCAATGTTGTTAACTGTTGAGGAGAATGCTGACCAGTGCGTGAACACTGATGCACTGCTCATGAGGGAACTCAGTGGGGCAGCCCCTCTGGAACACAGCTGGCTATTTTCTTAGAACAACTGAACTTGGCATATGATAGAATCCAGATAGTTTGCTAAAATAATTCCAGAAATTTAGGTCTACAAAAAAATGTTCATGTGAATGTTCATGGATGCTTTATGATAATCATCCCAAATTAAAGCAATCAAAATGCCCTTCATTACGTGAATGGATAAACAAAATTTATCAAATGAGGTGTTTTTCCTTAAAAGACATGAATAAATACCAAATGTATCCTGCAAATAGAAATAAACCAATTTGAAATGGCTACATATTAAGTTATTCCAATTGGAATCGTGTAAACTGTAGTCCATTGGAGCTAAGTGTATACCATAATGTAACTGAGGGTTTAGAAAAATAATTCAATTGTATAACAAATGTATAAAACAACTTCATTTCATGAGACAGTGGAGCAAGTTACTGATTTAAATTAAAAAAAAAATAAGCTAAGAAACTGATGATGAGTGCTGAACTTAGTCCTTAATATGTTAACAATTCTGAAACCTTATATAGTCATATAGAGATTGAACATTACTAGTGGCCCTGGAGAATGAGAGTCAGGTTTCCCATTGATAGAGTGTGAGTTCACAAAGAAAGGGTAGAGGCTGGACTTATCAATGTGTCAATGAGTTAGAGCTACAAAGTTACTGTAAATATGTGTGCCACTATGTTTACATATAGGAAATTTGTATTTTAAAAATATTTACATATATCTTCCCGCATTTTCAGCTGAGATGTCTGAAAGAATATACCCAAGTATCAATATTCCCCATCTGAAACCATTATTGAATGAAACTATCATTGTAAAATGACTGATTTTAAGACTAAAAAAGATAATATGCAAAATAAGTCTGTTATATTTTATAGTGCCAGATGCTGGAAAGATGCTCAAAAGAAAACAGTATGACGCGAGTGTGTCAAAACATATGGAAGCCAACTGCATCCTTCAAAATAAAACCAAGAGTAATTAGATAGAAACATAAAGCAAAATGAACTTGCAATTCAAAGTAGAAAATATTCATAACCATATGCTAATATAAATAAATAGTTAAACAAATATGAGAAAACTGGCAAATCTCTTATGTAGAAAAATTGCAAATTATTTTGTTAGTTATGTTTTCTTTAGGAAGCAGAGCACACCTCCATACTCATTTTTATGGCACATGAATTGTTTTTTCTTTTCCTGTGACAAATGGAGAAAATGTGTAATTTTACAGTGCACAATTCTGACAAGAAATCAGGTAATCAAGTTTAATGTGAAAAATTTTGTCATAGTGATCATATATACTTTTGATATTTATGATGAGGGTGACAATTTAGCATTTTTATCTTTTCCAACAGTGTGTGGTACTCTTTTCTAATGAGTATATCATCGAGTCCCAGTTAGTAGAAATTCCACAAAACACCTAAACAGTATTCCTTAAAACTATCAAGGTCATTAAACCAAAGAGTTAAGACATAGTGTCAATCAAAAAGACTCTAAAGGATATGAAAGCTGAATGGATTGTGAAGTTCAAGATAGAATTTTAGAGCAGAAAAAGAATGATGAAAAAATTTAAAAGTCTAAATATAATATGGACTTTATTTGATAATGATATATAAATATTGGTTCATTTCTTGTAAAATTATAAACTGTTCATAAAAGGAAATACTAATTACAGAATAAATGGAAATTATACTATATCTGCATCTTGTAAGTTTATACCTTTTTTGTAAGTCACATTAGAAAACAGAAAACTAATTTCCAGTTCATTTCAAAAGTACAGAAATTTATAAAATATAATGTTTGCCTAAAGATAGAAAGATAAAGAAAAAATTAAGTCCAGAAACATAAAAATATACATCTATCTATCTATCTATAGATATATATCTCTATCTATCTATCTATCTATCTAACTATGAAAACTGATTTACCCAAAAGCTACATAGCAATTAAAAAAGGAATAATTATTACAGAAAAGAATGCTGGAATTATTAAATATGTATACATAAAAGTTATCGAGGTATATATCATGTAATATACATATATATATATATATATATATATATGAGTTTAAAGTTTATTATATATCTATCTATTAGCCAAAAAACAGTAAAATTTATAAGATTAGACATACGAGAAAACATTTGTGAACTTGGTTCAGGAAAATGTCTAACATGTAAAACAAAAATATAATTCATAAAATAATAATTCATAAACTGAACTTCAAAATACTTTTTCTGCCTTCCAAAGACACTATTCAATGAAGGAAAAGACAACAGAATCAAATTGCAGTTCATGTGCCTGATAAAACATGTTAACCCAGATAAAGAAATCTACTCAGTAGTAATAACCAAAACATTCTTTAAAAATATCCGGTTGATTTGAACAGAGATAGCAAATAATATTGCACCTGAGTATATGAAAAAAGTGTTCAGTATTGTAAATTATTACAGAAATGCAAATTAAAGACACAGTGAGACATCACTACACACCTACTATGCTAAGCAAAATTAAAATACTGACTACACTAAATGATAAACTACTTAGAAGAAATAGAATTTTCAAACACTATTGGAGGAACATTAAAATGTCATCATTTTAGAAAGTAGTTTGGTATTTTTCAAAAGTAGAGGATCTAGATATAATATAACACAGCGTTGGTATCCTTAGATTTTTTTTGAAAATGAAAGTACATGTGCATAGAAAGATTTGTTCATGAATATTTATATTAACTTTCACTTATAATAACCCCAGACTGGAGAAAACACAAATGCCCATCAATGGGTAATTAGATAAACAAGCTGTTGGAATATTCATAAAATGGATTACTTCTCCACAATGAAATAAGTGATATATTAATGTATATTTAATAACATTGCTATATTTAATATTAATATATTTAACTAACTAAATTTTATATATTTAATAATATTTTATAATATATATTTAAGAATATATTGATCTATATTTAGTATAATATTAAATTATAGATGACCCTCTAAATAATCATACCGAGTAAGACAAGGTAGATCACCATTTCTCCAGAAAAAGGATGCATTCTATATTATTCAGTTGATACTGAATTGAAGGAAATAGAAATGAATATGCAGCAAAGGAGAGCAGATCCATCTCTGCCTGATGAGGTGGTCCTGGGGAGGAAGAAGAGAAAGCGATGGCCCAGAGCCAAGAGGAGACTTGTTGGGATGCATCCTAATCTTACCAAATTGTATATTTTAAAATATAATAATTGATTTTAAATCTGTTATATAGTGAATTTTTATTAAAACATGGAATTATTTTCTGTTACGAAAGAACAAATTGGTTCCTAACATCTGGTGGATGCTCAAGCAAAACCAGCCAGGCCTTGGTGTTTCCCTGGTGGTCTCAATCAATGTGACAGAATGTCAACATTAAGAAAGTCACCCTCCTGGCAACTGACCAATGTAAAAACATGAGTACCTCACAGTTGTGTCTGAAAGCCCATAAAAGTTGGAATATTGTACAGACGACCAAAAATTCCAAACATTCTTTCAATTCTGACCAACAGAAGTCACTGCTTTATTTTTCCAAAACACAACTTTAAATTTGTTTTATTCTCTTGTCTTCAAACTAAGGATAAGCTAATTATGGAATTGTTTTCAACTGCTAACTCTATGTAATAGAGGGAAAGCCACTCTTGTTGGAAAACTTACTTTAACCTCCTACTTAAAGCCCAAAGCCAATATTAAGCATTTCTTAACATGCTCTTATGAAATGCCCAATGGTTCCAGGTTGTGTTTAGTCGTGGTTGCTTCCACGAACAGTAAAATGTTTAGATGTATTACTGGTATTCTTTTCATGAGTATTGTTGTTTATTACATGCTACTAGGGACACAGATCGTATTTGCACAAATAAGCAAACAATGTATTATGAAAATCTAGACAGAAAATAGTGAGATTGAACAACTTTCATAAATGCAACAGAAATAGTAGATAAACTAGAAGTTGAAGGCGCTATGGTGCTTCCTTACCCAGAAGAAAGATCATTGAAAAAAATGAAGCAGAGAGTTAAATATAAGTCAATTATTTTTTGTGCAACCATGCTGATTTGAGGAAAAGGAGGTGCAAGAGGTAGGATTATATGGCCTCTCAAAATTAAGCAGCGTAAAAAGCATTATTAAATTTCTGGAGCTGGTCTTTAGGAACTTCTAAATGTAAATCTATAGAGGGAAAATGAAGCAGTAGAAATTAAACTCAAATAAACACTTGAGCCAAAAAGACTTAAGGAAAGAGATTATTAATCCAATAAAAAGGATCACTCCTTTGGATTACAATCTGTATATTTCTGAAACTATATGTTAGGACTCCCTTGTACACACTGAAACAAGATGAAGACACCCAGGGAAGGCATTTTAGAAGGAACTTGGCACCATTAAGGCTGAAGTTATGTGTGCCTTTGGGCTATTGCCAGCAGAGAGTTCTGTGAACCAAGGTGTGGAAAAGTAGAAATTTTGGCAGTACATTTCTGGGAGGCAGAGATGCAAAGTTGGGCAGCAGACGTAAAAGCTTCAACAAGTAATCAAGTAGGAAAAGGGCTTTTAAATCCTTCCTAAAGAGACTTAGAAGAAATTCAGTCTTTTTGTAGTCTCAAACAAGGAAATGTTGATTATGCCCACACTTTCGTTCAACAATGCTCAAAACCATGACTTTCACAATTAGCTTGTAAACAATTGTACTGGACACAACACATTGTCTTTCCCTTTGCTGGAAAAACGTACCCTTGGAGAGACCTTTCAGCAGTAATAGACCTAGTTAATCCAAAGCACAGGTGCAGACTGAACCTAATGGCCTGAGCTGATGTGCCCTATGATTACTTTGCTGCCACAGGGCTTTCAATTCTTTTTTTTTTCCCGGTCCTTTTATATGAATCTAATTTGCTCAGCTCCTGGTGCGCTGGTTCTAGGGACATTTACAATGTGTGCACTGTTTTGTTCACATAATCCACATCAAGGTATATGTATAGCCCACGAAGAGAGGATTTTACAAACATTTCCTAGATTTTCCTGACTTCTTCTTGTCGATAGAGATGATGTATTGCCACCTTTAGGCAGTGGGATAACACCCACAAATACGGCAGTCCCTAAACATGATTTCTCCATGTAGGAACAGGTAACAGAGAGAAGGCAACCGGCCCCTACCCTGAGATATGCATTCTGATCTTGGGATCTTCTCCCATACTTAGCAATAAGGGTGGAGATCTGGCAAATCCCTGGAAAACATAAATAGGAAACACCTGGTCATACATTCTTGGCTTTTCATGCTTTTCACTGACACCTAGACAGAATTACTGCGACATTTCAGTCATGTGAACTTAATTTCACTTGTTTTGGTCTACAGTGATCAGTACCTAGCACAATCAAGATATAAACTGCAAATTTTGCTCTTGCCATAAAATGCCTCCTGAGTCTCAGAAGACTCAGATTTTTCTCTTGTGTCTTCTATGTTCACTAAAATATGTGCTCTGTTTCTGGGACAGAATTAGCTACAAATTCATATGCATTGCCTTTGTGCATTGTTTTTGTTTTGTTTTGTATGTTTGTTCTTGTTTTCTACTGGAGATCAAACTTGGAACCTAGCACTTATGAGGCAAGTGGCAGAACCATTGAACTAAAGCCCTAGCCCTTGTTTTTTAATTTTAACTGTTCATGTGCACCCTAAAACGCATATTTATGATTATAAATGGTAATTGAGTTCAATTAAATGTACTTACCACTTATCAAATATATATTTACACAGTGGCTAAAAGTGCTATAGGTGGAAATATGAATAATATTTAGTTCAATCTGATATTACATTTTCAATTTATGATGAGGAAGAGTCAGCTGTTGCACAGGATTTCAAAGATAACATCTAGACCACTTTGAAAATAATGAAGATTTTAAATGTCATCATGAATACTTTGAGAACATAATTAATAGTTTCTATTGTCTATTGCACATGCAACTTTATGTAAAGAATTAAGGGAAAGTGTTCTGTACTGTGTAAAAATGTGACAGATGTATATGTCAGTATTAATGAGGTTTAGTACTCTGTCCAGATGCATATGGAAGAAAAACTAAAACGTGCTGTCTCCATAACTCTGTGCACCCAGTTTTTAGAAAATGATACAAGAAACATTCTTCCCTATTATAGCTATGGTATGTAGATCGAACAAGAAAAGTCAGGCCCATAGGACCAAACTTTTCTCAATTTATTCCTTTTAACATCTCTTTTGTCATTAGTCCAAGTGTCTAAAAGCCTTTTATGATATTTTGAGAAAATTTATCTAAATGTAGGAAGATTGGTTATAAAGTGCATTCAGTGTTTTAAGTTCTCCAAGTTTAGTGCTTCCATCCACCAAAAAACTCTACTGAACAGAATTGTTATACATCTTATAATTTATTATTAAAATTACTAATTAAATTGTAATAAATACGCAATTTTACTTTTGGTCTTATTGCATCTGAGCCAAACACACTAGAATATTTTTATATTTTATATTTGTAATAGTGCATTAACACTTGCATTAACTCTTCTTTGTCTTCATCCTTTCTTCTTATGACCATTGTCTGATAACAGATCTGGTGGTAGATCACTGAGAACTGTATTCTTACACAATTGTGTGATGCAAACGTCCACACACTTTTGCCAACCATGTCAGTCTGCTTCTTTGTAGTACTTTATTTTCTGGAAACTACATCATGTGCTGTGATACCTGGGGAATCTTCCTGATGCTATAGGCACCGTCTATTCTAAGGTTAGCTAATTCCTAAAGTGAGCAAAGAAATTGCCTGCAAGTATGCCTTTGATATGGAAATAATCTGATGAGGAACACATATCCTCAGTTGCCTGCCTTAGGGAGCTTTCCTATGCAAGATCAATATTCCCTGTCCTAATTACCCCAGGGCCTTGCTCTAGACAAGGACAGATAGCTGTTATGCTCCAAAATCTGTAGAGAAGAATCAGAGCAGCAGTTTTAATTTTGTTTGCACTGTTATACCAATTTCTTCTCGCAGAAACAAATGACTCTTGACTACATTTCTGTCTTACCCTTTGCCCCTTATGAACTGAGTATTTTTCCCTGTGATTCCCTGTGGTGTGGCATTACCCTACTCTGAAGAAATAAGAGTGAAACAAGCTATGTTTGTGTCTTGGCTATGGCATGCATGGCTAAAATAGAAACATTTACTTTAGAACACTGTTCTATTTGAGAACAGATTTTTAATACGTTGCCATGGCATTTTGATCATTTTTGTAATCAATGGAATATTTTATTCAGTTTCACTACTTATGTAAGTATCTCAAAGACTACTTTCATGTTTCTTGCTATCTGGGCAATAAATCTTAAAGATTTATTTTAAGAATTATATTGCACTGTGTTAGACATTGAAGAATATGTATTCTTTTACAATATCTACTGAGATCTTTTATTATGAATATAGCTAAAATCTATATGGTAGAACAATTTGCCTAACAGTTTCTAAAATCAAGTTATTTATGGTGAAGTAAGAGATGCTTTCAGGGTAAATGAGTGAATAAAAATAGTAATAAAATGACACAAAACATCGAAGAAGTAACAACAATAAAAGTTACCATTTATCAAAAATATACTGAATGTCTAACACTAAATCTATGAATACATGAATTGAGGATAAATCTCAGGGCCTCTCTACTGAGCTGCATCTACTGACTTCTTTTAATTTTTCTATTTTGGACTGCATCCTGCTGAGTTACTAAGTTCCCCAGCCCAGGATCGAACTTCTGATCTTCATGTCTGACTTCCAGGGCTCTGGGAGTACAGGTACGGGCCACCATACCATATCAAATTTACCCTTCTAACAATCATAAAACTGTATTCATTGTTGCCTGCATCCCAAGCGCCACTCTAACTTAGAAATTTAGATCCATTAAACTATTTAATCTCTGAGGAAAAAAGTATTACATTAGTGATATTAAATTTACAATTTACATTTATGGAAACTGAAGCAATGATTGCTTTAAATTGCACAATTTGGGGAATATAATTGGAAGTTGATATTCAAAGAATCTAGCAGGACAATGTATTTTACTTCGTCCTATTATTTTGTTATGAAATTTTTTATTTTCACATAAAATAAAAAGTTAATTAAACCTGAATAAAGTGAGAGTAAGTAAAATTATACAAATCTGTTAAAATTATAAATTATAAATAAGAGTATGATTCTGGAATTCTTAGATTATTTTATGAGTGCACTGATGAAGATTCTATATTCTCTATGTGAGATACAGGGAGAGAAAAATACAGAAACAGAGTCCAAGACAGAAACAGATAGAAAGCATGATATTGCCGGGCATGTTGGTGCACACCTCTAATCCCAGCACTCAAGGAGGCTGAAGCAGGAGGATAGCTGTGTGTTCAAGTCCAGCCTGGGCTACATAGTGAGTTCCAGGTCAGTTTCAACTACATAGTGAGACCCTGTCTCAAAAAACAAAACAAAACGAAAAAAGCATGACTTTAGGGAAATAAGGGGCAACTTGCTGATTTTTTAAAATGTATTTAAATGGAATCTTGGAACATAGGAAGGGTTCTGGGTAAGTGAAATGTGGATAAACTTGGCATACCTGAAACAGGTAACAGCAGGAACAAAAAAGTGAAAATATAAATCATGTCTTAGCACCTAGGTGCTGAAGTGGAAAAGATTAAAGAAATATAGACAACTCAAGGATCCACGAGTTACAACACTTTCTATTGCAGGAAACAGAATATCTGAATTCTGGTACTTTCAACCATAAAGTCCTCAGTTGCATGTTTCTTATAAATACAAGAGTAAATTATCAGAGTTAAGGCAGTGGCTCAGAGTAGTTGACAATGTAGGATTTTTTTTTTTTTGGCTTTGTTATCTTTGTTTCAGTAAATTCTTCTCAGGAATAGAATGCGTGTGTGTGTGTGTGTGTGTGTGTGTGTGTGTGTGTGTGTGAACTCCTGGTTAGTTGCCTTTGCCTTCTTTCATTAAGAAGCATTAGTTTATTAACCTTGGCTTTATTTACAAGCCTAAATATCAAATTTCATGGATTTCGAGCTTGCAAGCTGATAAATTGATTTTGACATTGAGGAAAAATGAAATAGGGTCAGAGAAACCCTACAGCATGAAAAATCAACAATGATTTAAAAAGGCCAGCTAAGAAGTAATTACAGTAAGCTGCATGACAGCAACTAAGACTCTTATGCCAAATGACAGGAGTGAGGCTGAACATGAGATAAAACACAAAAGCTTAACAAAAATAAAATTTCATGGCCATTACACGATTCGTTCTGTAGACTGAGAGATTTAAGGATCTAAGTTAATTCCAGGGATAAGATCATGAGTAACTAGAAAAGGATATGCCATTGATCCAAATGAATGATCTAGAGGCTATTCAGCAGACTCTTACCTTACAACCCTTGCCAAATGTTTCTGGGTAGCTGCTATATTCCAGTATGAAAGAAAAACTCTGCAGGCTCCACCTCCTACTAAATTTGTGTACCTGCTTGCTGTAAGAAGGCATCGTCAACTCATGTGCTTGCCCCTTGATGTCACTGCATTATAGGATTTATCACATCCCCCTGAGTGAGCATTATTGTAATTTAGAATGTAGGAGACCAAGTTGTCTGTACAAACTCCCAAAATAGGTCTGTCATTTGGGGCATCCATGATGAAAGGCAGGGTGAAGATGATGTTCTCTGAGACAAGATGGAAGCAAATGTTACGGGATTAGTGATTAGATAAGGTTGCGATAACTAGGATATTTAAAGTTATGGTGGGCTAGTGGGCCAGTTCAGACTTTGGGATGTAGATGTAGTTACAAAGAATGGAGAAGCAGGTGAAGTAGGTCATTGTATAGACTATTATTGTGAGGGATGAAAACATAAAAATGCACATGTTAAAAGTAGCATTATGTACAGCACATGCCATTTAGAGCATTTATTTTTCAGTCAGAAAAACCGGTGTTTAATTCAATCCTTGCTATACAAACTTTTTGTGCATTTGGAAAACTTGTCCCTCTTATTAATTAATGAAACAGTTTATCTTTTATGTAATTCAGTAAACAAGTGCAGTGGATAACTGAAAACAAAACATCATGTGGATAGTAGAATAAATGATATCTCTATATTATATAAGTAATAAAACTTGGTGTACTTGAAAAGAAAATGTGTAAAGAGAAAAGAAATTTAAATAGTACAAATTTTAAATATAATATATACTTTTGAAAAAATGAGGTCAGAATACAATTTATCAAAGAGTGCTAAAATGGAAATACATCCTAATTTCTCTCTTTTATCCTGAAGAAAGACTAAATTTTAAGCCTTTTTTGGTTAGGACATAACTTTCAAAATAGGAATATGTACCTCACTTCCAGCTGGAAGCAAGTAATTTTAGTTGAGAGTTCTCCAAACACTCTTTTTTTTTTAACATCAGCACGTAAAAAGTTGTGATGATCTACCCGTCCAAGAATATATAGTGTTGTCTACATAGACAGAAGACGACGAAGTGGAAATTGATACCGAACTGTGGACAGATGGAGACCTATATTATGCAGCTGCTACTTATTTATATGCAATCACCTAAGACAAGTGGAAAGACAGTCTATGTGTCTAAAGAAGTTGTAGTTACAGGGACGGAGAAAGTATATAATCAGATATTGGTATTTTGGGTTGTCATAATTTTAACTTTTTTTGACAAATTGGTTTCAGGAAAACTTGAAATCATGATTCATTTTGCTTCTTTTTGGAAAAAAGGAATGAAAGTCAGTAGACAGTTTAGAATTTAAGAGTTTTTAGTGGGTTGGGAAAGTAGATCAGTCTAAGCATTAAGAGCAATGGTTTCAAAACGATGTGAGGGCTGGGCAGTAGTTCAGTGATCTACCTGCTTTGCATGAATTCAGGTTGCATCTTCAGCACTGTTAAAACTTTAAAAATAAAAATTGAACTTGCCTTGAAATAATTTTCAATAGATTAAAATAAATATTTTCCCTGGTGTGAATAAACTGTAATAGTACATAAGATCCTACTGATATAATTGACAATGTGAAATGGGAAGAAAGGGACTGAAGGTGTAGGGAAGGTGGGAAGGGAAGGGAAAAGGTAATAAGGGAAAGGAAAAAAATATGAGAAAATGAAAAAATGGAAATAAAGTGTTTGTAAATGGGGAAGGGAGGAGGGGGTGAAGGGAGGGCAGGGACGGGGGAAAAATGAGAACCAAGACCTGCCATGTAGAGGTACAGGATCCTAATAATGAATGTAACTGTACTGTATCCCTAAAATGTACCAATAAACTCAATGAGGAAAATAAAGAAATTAATAAATTAAAATAGCCTGGTGGAAAGTTCAGATTGGAATGTGAAATGATACCTTTTGTATACGGTAACAATAAATTGTTGAAGATTTTAGATCCTCTAATGTTATTATACAGCAATGTTTATATGAAAGGAGTTTATTTCCCAAGGCTCTCTATAAAGCTAAACAAAAAGTATTGGAATACACTAAGCTTCCTGGGTGGCTAATTGAGGTCTCAGGAGAGGTAAATAATGTTATATTCCCATGGAAGGGTCCCAGATACACATCAAACTTTCTATATCTCTGTCATATATCCTTATCACTAAAATTATTATATATCTATATCTATCTATCTATATATATGTATATGTAAATGTATTATCATCCATGAAGATGTGTATAGGCCAAATTAACTCAAAGTCTGGTTACTAATTATTCTAAATCGATACTCTACCCACAAGCACAGATAAACTATGATTTATAATTTTATTTTGGAGGTTAATCTTAAACACCACTATTATCACCTCTGTAGTCATTGCTCTCTAATTACAGCACAACCTGCATTGTTATTATATTAGCTGAAAATCAATTTCTCAATCACTGAATTACATAAAGTCCTTGGAGGGATAATACTTATTATCTGTGTCTTCGATTTGCTAGAGTAAATGTTAAATGTAGTAGCTTATCTTTAATTTGTGAGATCTGACGGCTGAGATAACATAAAATATAATTTCTGCTTATCTCTGTTAATATAAAGTGGAGTAGGATGTTACGTTTTGGTTGCTCTGAAAGCCAATATATCTTTATTTTGACAATGCAAATATTAAGGACTTACAAATAGCAAAGCATA
The DNA here is from genome assembly GCF_012274545.1 of Fukomys damarensis. Lineage (NCBI taxonomy): Eukaryota > Metazoa > Chordata > Mammalia > Rodentia > Bathyergidae > Fukomys > Fukomys damarensis. The sequence goes on from NW_022900936.1 coordinate 18,677,856, forward strand.
AGATCCAACAAAGTATTGTTATAGATAATACATGATCCCTCTTTTTTACAAAGAAGGTATTTCTTTAAAATTTTTAAAGTGTACTGTTTTTATTTTTCCTGTGGGTAACCTGGAGATGTAACTCTGGTTCTTCTTACAATAAATATGTTGCTATTCACTTGCAGAGTTAGTAAAGTCTTCCCCAGTTTACTATCCTTAGCATCTACCTCAGCTTTGAGCTGAGACCAGGCTGTTACTAGGCATCCTACAGCCAAGAACTGAATGTTCTTTAAATCCTAGGTATCTCTGCCCAAACAATGCCCCTATTATGAATACATTTTGTTTCTAGAACTCCTGACTGAGTTGAGCAAGTTTTAATCACTTATGTAATGCAGTTTGAGGCTTCTCTGTCCGATTTCATTGTCTCTTAGTATCTGCTCACCCGTGTCAGGTCTATCTATGGTCTAGGAGTTGTGCCCAGGCCACTCATTCACTATTTTCATTGACAATGATTGCAATCTCCTTTACATTCCTTATTTATTTACAAAAATCATGAATATTTTAATGTTAACCTTCTTTATCAACCATGACAAACATATTACAGTAGCTACTTTACTGTCTTATTTATAATTATTATATTTTCTGGTATAGATATTCTCATGTTGCTTTTTTATGTTTTCCAGTATTAGAGAATTATTTTCTATTATCCCCTATTTCTCTGAATATATTATTATGGTTTGGCTGACAACTGAATCTATCTATCTATTTCTCTATCAATCTATCTATCTAACTATCTGTCTGTCTATCAGCTATTTGTTTTGCTCTCCTTCTAAAAGATTAAGAAAAATAAAATCCAATAATATATTTAAAATTTTGAGTATGATAATATTACTTTGTTTTACAATACACCTTAGGAAACATAGGATAGGATAATTTCCCTTTAATTCAATCTGAAACTGAGTTAATTGTTCAAATTTGAATCTCTGTGTAGGTTTATCTATTTCCATTTTACCCTTATTGCAAAGAAATAGCTCTTCCGTTTTCTGGGTTATATATATATATGGCCTTAGGGTGAAAAAAGAAAAGTTGTGTCTTTGGAAAAAAATCCCTCAAAATATATATTGTTTAGTATCAAACAAAAATGAATTTAGTTCTGCATAAAAGATACATACTACTTATGCTAATGTGATATTTGATTCATTAAAATTTCTAGAGGCTGAATGATTTAACAGATGGAGGTTACTTTAAAGTGAAATATATATGGCCTTAGGGTGAAAAAAGAAAAGTTGTGTCTTTGGAAAAAAATCCCTCAAAATATATATTGTTTAGTATCAAACAAAAATGAATTTAGTTCTGCATAAAAGATACATACTACTTATGCTAATGTGATATTTGATTCATTAAAATTTCTAGAGGCTGAATGATTTAACAGATGGAGGTTACTTTAAAGTGAAAATATCATATGGTACTCTATCACAAATGCATGTAGGGCATACTCTCATATTGAATTTAAATATAAGAATGTGATCACTGCATTAAGTTAAAATCTTAATGTGCCAGCTTTCTTTATGTTCATATCAATGTGATATTTTTCTGGTCTTGGAGAAAAAACTTACTGAATCCAGTTTTCAACTAAGCCTCAAGAATTACAATCAGTATGCTCCTCTTTTAAGAAAAAGTGTAAAATATCTGTTCTTCATATGGTTGTTTGTTAAATTAAGATAGACAATTACTTATTGAGAAAGCTATATGACATTTTTACTAACAATTTCTTTCTCAAAATCAGAAAATATATTATTCTATCACAAAATGTCCATAGATTTTTACATCTGAAACAGATCAATCATAGTGTATCATTATTATAAAAGGAAATAATTTATAACTGAGTCAAAATTGATATATCTTTAAAGTAGTAAAATATACTGTTAACTGTCTCTACTTAATAATTCTCCTACCCTTCCCACTTCACATTGTTAATTACCTCATTAGGATCTTGTGTACTATTATAGCTTTTCACACCAGAGAAACCAATAAACTCAATAAAATAAAAATATAAAAATAAATAATTCTCTAGAAATGATGAAAATAAGACAAGAATACCTTCTGACTTTATTGTGATTGCTCGCTCTGAGTGAAGGAATCCTAGTAGAAGGGATGTAGGGTGAAATATTGATTCTGACTTTAGACATATTTGAGTCATTATTAATTCTTAAGATATGTAGAAATGTGTAAGAACATAGTGATTATTTCAAGAAATTACTAATCCATGAATAACTATTAAACACCTGCCTACTACAAATAACAATTAGAAACATGTAATAAAACTAGTTATTTTTTACCACAAATCTAAGTCTCCAAATAAACTAAAATGGTAACTTGACATAATATGTAGCAGGTAAAATCATGAAATTTTATTATTAGTTTTCACTGATTAGAATAAGAAGATACTCACAGATGACTTCTAGTTTTCTGACTGGACACATGGTTGAGATTCTATGAATTGGAATAAATGTTTTCAAAACTTTGTAGATACCTGTATGTTTAAGAGAGAAGCAAGGAAAGATTTCTCATTTTGCAAAAAAACAGACAAACAATATTGAATCTATTAGCAGTAAAGATCACAAAGTCAAAGTAATTAGTTGTATTCATATTTTTCTTCTTTTGGCTTGAAATACTTGCATTTAACCTAAGTGATAAAATGAAGCTGTATTACTGGATGTTAAAGTGAACGGCTGCCTTAACAACTGTGATTGCCAATTCTCTGCTCACGGATATGGCGAAAAACAGAAAACAGGGAAAAGGAAAGAAGGGAAAGGGGAAAAATGAGAAAACAATGGAAACAAAGTCTTTGTAAATAGGGAGTGGTGAGGGGGTAAGGGGAGGGCAGGGGAAAGGGGAGAAATAGAAAACAAGATACACCATTTAAAGTTTCAAGTTCCCAATGATGAATATAAATGTATTGTATACCTAAAATATACCAATAGACTCAGTGAAAAAAAAAATCAGTCAGAAGATTCTACCACAGCTCTTCACAACTCTTCACATCAACTAGATATTAAAAATAAACACCATAGGAATGTCATAGGAAAGTGTGAAGAATATACACAGGCATACACAACAATATTACCAAAGCAGAAACGCTTAGCACCAGACAAGAAATACGCAATCTAAAATTACAACAGTATGCTGTTGTCAAATATTTCAAAAAGTAATACCCAATGCTGATGAATATTTGGAGGAACAGTATTCTCATACATTAATCATTCAAATGCAAATTATGACTTCAGAGGAAAATAATCTGCCAATTTATATAAACTCGTACTTTAATCAATACCCCAGCTTTTGTCAAACTGCTTTCAGTGAATATAATGTCAAATCTCCTGGATCCCTTACAGCAGGGAAGCATACATGAACTCAGCTGCCAGCAGTGTGGCGTGCTTCTGGGCCATACTCTTCCAAAATTGTCTTCCACACAGGACGTTCTTTACCCTCAGTCATGCCTCTTTCCCAGTGGAATCTACCTACTGGCTGGATAATGCAAGTAGTATGTAGACTGGTCCCCTTCACTCAGGTGGAGGACATCTTTTCAGAATAAAGATTGGTCACTTGCTGGGTGTGATGGTGCATGCCTGTAATCCCAGAACTCAGGAGGCTGAGGCAGGAGGATCACTGAGAGATCGAGAATAGCCTGGACTACATAGTGAGTTCCAGGTCAATCTCAACTACATAGTGAGAACCTGTCTCAAAAACCAAACCAAAACAAACAAAGAAGCAAAGAAAAAGGATCGGTCACTGAATGAAAAAAATAGGGAGTATCTGCAAGACTTATCATACAGTATAATTACAAAATAAAGCATAAATCTTTTTTATAAGGGAGGCAGTAAATCGTAGAAGTGTTTTACATTTTATGGATGTTGGAGCTTAGCAGCAGACATAGCTCAGTTTGTTTGAAGGAATTTTGTTTATCTTAAGGAATACAGTTTTTGTCTATATAACTATATAATATATGTTTAAGGCATTATCTAACTGCAAAAAAACCCTTAGTTTTCTTTTTAAACAGTTTTCATCTAGCACTAAGGTATAACTGAACACAGTTTAAATTAAAACCAAGTGCTTTTTTAAATTTCATTTTATTGAGTTTATTAGTACTTTCTAGGTATGCAGTACAGTTACATTCATTACTGGGATCTTGTACCTTTACATGACACGTCTTGGTTCTCATTTTTTCCCCTTGTCCCTCCCATCCCTTCACCCCTCTGCCCCTCCCCATTTACAAACACTTTATTTCCATTTTTTTCATTTTCTTTTATTTTTTCTTTTCCCTTATTACCTTTCCCCTACCCTTCCACTTTCCCTACACCTTTAGCCTGTTCCTTCCTATTTCACATTATTAAATATCCCATTAGGATTCTTATGTACTATTATAGTTTTTCACACCAGAGAAAGTATTTGGTATTTACACGTGTGAATTATTTATTTCACTTAGGAGTATGCCTCAAAATGTATCCATTTTCCTATGAATGACTCTAATTTCTCATTCTTTATGGCTGAGTAGTATTCCATTTTATAGAAAAACCACATCTTCTTTATCCAGTTTCAAACTGATGGGCAAATGGGCTATTTCCAAATTTTATCTATGACAAACTGTGCATCTATAAACAAAGGTGCACATATATCATTGTGATATGATTATTTTAATTCTTTTCGAAGGATACCCAACAGAGGGATGGCTGTGTCAAATGGAAACTATAGTCCCAGCTCTTTGAGGTATCTCCATATTGATTTCCACAGTGGTTGCACCAGTCTGCACTCCCACTAACAATGTAGAAGGGTTCCTTTCTCCCCACAACATCACCAACATTTGTTATTGAGTGATTTCTTCATAGCAGCCCTGCTTTGTGGGGTAAGGTGGAATCTCACTGTTGTTTTCATCTGCATCTCTCGAATGACCAGTGATGTGGAACATTTTTTTGTATATTTATTTGCTGCTTTTACTTCTTTGTGTGAGAAATGTCTGTTGATTTCAGATGTCTATTTTTGAATTGGGTCTTTATATTTGGGGAGCTGGTTGTTTTGACTTCTTTATATATTCTAGATAGTGGTCCTTTGTTTGAGGAGCAGATGGTAAACATTTTTTCCCACATTGTAGGTTGTCTCTTAGTTCTGTTGATGGTTTCTTTTGCAATGCAGAAGCTTTTTAATAAGATGTGATCCCACTTGTTGATTCTTTCTGCTAGTTTCCATGCTACTGAGGATTTGTTCATAAAGTCTTTTCCTATGCCAATGTCTTCCAGAGTTCTGCCTAACTTACCTTCTAGCAAGTTTAGTGTTTCTGTTTTAATATTTAGATCTTTAAATCACTTGGATTTTAATTTAGTGTATGGTGAAAGATAAGGGTCTACTTTTAATCTTTGGCAGGTTGAGATAAGTTTTGCCAACACCATTTATTTATTTATTTATTCATTTATTTTGTGGTACCGGGGATTGAACTCAGTCCTTGTGCTTGCGAGGCAGGCTACAAAACCACTGAGCTAAATCCCCAGCCCTCCAACACTATTTATTAAAGAGGCTATCTTTCCTACATTGGGGATGGTCAGATCATTTGTCAAAGATGAGATAGATGGGGACATCTGGATTTAATTTTGTGTTTTCCAGTCTGTTCCACTGATCCTCAAGTCTTTTTCTTTGCCAATACCATGCTGTTTTTATTACAGTGGCTTTGTAGTATAGTTTCAAATTTGGAATTGTTATACCCAATGCCATGTCTCTGTTGCCTAGGATGACTTTTGCTATTCTAGGTCTCTAATGGTTCCAAATGAATTTTTGGATTCTTTTTTCTAGTTCTGTGAAATATAGCGTTGGAATTTCAATTGGCATTGCATTGAATCTGTAAAGCAGTTTTTATAGTATGGCCATTTTCACTATGTTGATTCTTCCTACTAAGGAGCAGGGAATATCTTTCTATTTTCTTTTATCCTCTTCGATCTCTTTTCAGAGTGCTGTAGTTTTCAGTGTAAAGGTCTTTTGCTTCTTTCATTAGTTTGATTCCTAGATACTTAACTCTTTTGGATGCTATTGTGAAAGGAATTATTTCCCTAGTTTCTCTCTTAGTGAGTCTGTTGTTTGTTTACAAGAAGGCTATTGATTTTTAGGTGTCGACCTTGCATTCTGCTACTCTGCTAGAAGTGTTAATTAAGTCTAGAAATCTTCTGGTTGAGGTTTTTGGGTCTTCAATGTATAGAGTATCATATCATCAGCAAATAATGACAGTTTAACTTCTTCCTTTCCTATCTTTATTGCTTTAATTTCTTTCTCTTGTTAAATTGCTATGGCTAATGTTTTCAGAACTATATTGAACAGGAGTGGTGATAGTGGGCATCCTTGTTTTGTTCCTAACTTTAAGGTAAAGGTTTTCAGTTTTTGGCCATTTAATATGATGTTGGCTGTTGGTTTTTCATTGACAGCCTTTATTAAGTTGAGATATAGACGATCTATTCCAATTTTTTGCAGGGTTTTTAGTATGAATGGGTGTTGAATTTTGTCAAAAGCTTTTTCTGCATTTATCAAGAGGTTGAACCATCCTTGCATCCCTGGAATAAATCCCACTCAGTCAGGATGTATGATCTTCTTGATGACCTTCTTTATTCTGTTTGCTAGTGTTTTATTAAGGAGTTTTGCTTCTATATTCATTAAGGAGATTGGCCTCTAGTTCTCTTTTTTAGTTGCATCGTTCCCTGGTATGGGAATCAAAGTGGTACTGCTTCCAGGAATGAATTTGGAAGTATTGCTTCCTTTTCAATTTCATTGAAAAGTTTGAAGAGTAATGGCAGTAGTTCTTCTCTAAAAGTCTTGTAAAATTCAGCAGTCCATCATTTCCTGGGCTTTTCTTTGTTGGTAAGTTTTTAACTACATTTTTAATTTCACTGATTGTAATTGGGGTGTTTAAAATGTTTTTAACTTTTTTGTTCAAATTTGGTAGTTCATAACTATCTAGAAATCTGTCCATTTACTTCTGTTTTTTCCATGTTATTTGAGTACAGGTTCTCAAAGTAGTCATTAATGATTCTTTGGACTTCTTTTGGATCTGTTGTGACTGGCTTTTTCATTCCGGATTGCACAGATCTGAGCCTTTTCTTTTCTTTTTTTGATAAGTTTTGCTAGTGGTTTATCAATTTTATTTAGTCTTTCAAAAAACAAACTCTTTGATTCATTTATTTTTTGTATCATTTTCTTAGTTTCCATTGCATTGATTTCTGCTCTAATCTTTATAATTTCCTCTCTTGTTTGAGCTTTGGGTTTTTCTTGCTTTTATTTTTGTAGGAGTCTAAGATTCATCATTAGGTTGTTTATTTGAGCTCTCTCTGTTTTCCTAATGTGGGCATCCAGTACTATGAATTTTCCATTTAGAACTGCTTTTACTGTGTCCCATAGATTCCTGTATGTTGCACTGTCATTTTCATTTATTTGTAAAAACTGTCTGATTTCTTCTTTAATTTCCTCTGTGATCTATTGATTGTTCATGAGAGTGTTGTTCAATTTTCATGTATTTGTGAAGTTCCTATGGTTTCTTATGCTATTGATCTCCAGCTTTATTGCACTGTGATCTGATAGTACACAGGGAATAACTTTGATTGTTTTGCACTTATCAAACCTGCTCTGTGAGCTAGTATGTGATCTATCTTGGAGAATGACCCATGTGCAGCTTAAAACAATGTATATTCTGATTTTGTGGGGTGGAACACTCTATAGATGTCTAATAAGTCCATGTGTTCAAAGTTTGGTTCAGTTCTAGTATTTCATTGTTGATTTTTAGCCTAGATGATCTGTCTATTTGTGATAGTGGGCTATTTAGATCCCCCCACTACAATTCTGTTCATGCTAATTTGATTTTTCATGTTACTTAATATTTGTTGTATATAGTTGGGAGTGTTTATATTTGGTGCATATATGTTTATGATTGTCATCTCTTCCTTTTGAATTGTTCTCTTTTCAAGAATGTCTCTCTTAATCAGTTTTGGTTTGAAATTTACTCTGTCTGCCAATAGGATTGCTACACCTGTTTTTATATGGGCTCCTCTCATGTGGAGAATTATTTTCCACCCTTACACTTTCAGGCTTCTTTTTGCATTAGGTGTGTTTCTTGTATAAAACATATTGTTGGATTTTGCTTCTTAATCCATTCTGCCTTTGTACTTCTCTTGATTGGTGAATTGAGGCTATTGACATTGATGGTTGTAAATGATATGTACTGATTTATTATCATGTTATTGTACTTTTGTTGACTCTTTTATTTTTTGCCCTCTCCTTTTAGTTTCCTGCCTTGCCTATTTGATTTGCTCTGTTGGGCCTCATGGTGTTGTTACCTTTATTGTCCTTTTCTAGAATATGGTTTAGAAATCCTTGTAGTGCTGGTTTGGTATTCATGAAGTTTCTCAGGTCTTCTTGTCATGGAAGTAAATTATTTCCCCATACATTTTGAAAGAGAGTTTTGCAGGATACATCAGTCTACGTTGGAGGTTGTTTTCTTTTAGGACTTAAAATACCTCACTCCAGGCTCTCCTTGACCTAAGGGTGTGTGTTCAAAAGTCTGCTATGATTCTGATGGGCTTCCCTTTGCATGTGATTTATTACTTTCTTTTACTGCTTGTAGTATTTTGTTGTTCTGTTGGGTTTCTGGGATCTTGATTATTACATGTCTAGGTGTAGATTTTTTTTTTTTTTGATCACAGCTAGTTGGAGTCCTATATGCCTCACTTATCTGTACATCAAATTCTTCCCCTCTGTTTGGGAAGTTTTCTGTCATTAATTCTGTGAACAGCTTTTTTTAAGTCATTTGCATTTTCTCCTGCTACTTCATGGATTCCTATCAGTCTTCTGTTATTCTTCTTTGAATCATCTAGGAGTTATTGGATCGATTTCTCATGATCCCTTACTGTTTTTATGAGAGCTATCTTTTCATGGTCACTAACTGCAATCCTAGCTTCTATATCTGAGATTCTATCTTTGCATTCATTTATTCTGTTGTGTACACTTTCAATAGAGTTTTTAATCTCCTGGATATCTGTTTGAATCTGTTTAATGGATTCCATTTCTTTCCTATGTTGGACTTTCATTGTTTCCATTTATTTCTTATGCTGGGCCTTAGGGCTTCTATCATGGTCCTGAGCTCATCTATTTTTTTGTCAGTTTCTGTTCTAGAGTCTCAAATCATGACTTTCATTTTGCTCACAGTCTCTATGATTATCTCTGAAATTATTTCTGTTTTGAATTTTTCTAGAGCCTGATTGATCTGTTTTGTTACTTCATGTGCTGTGAGTTCTGATTGTCCTGGTAGTTCACTATCAGCCTTTTCATTCTCCTTTACCCTACTCTTTGCCATTGGTGAACTGGAAGTCTGTCTTTGTGTCTTGCTTAAGTGTTTTCTCATTTTTATTTTTGCTGTTTGGTTATGCTTCATTCAATCTCTGGGTTATTAAATCTTCCTGATATGTTTGCATTTTAGCTTTTGATTCTCTAATAACTCGTAGACATTCTCTTTTTCACAATACCAGAGAAAACAACTCATCAAATCAATTCCTATCCTTTATCCCAGTCAATACAACCAACAACATAATAGGATCAATCACTACTTACAAATTGATCACTTGTGGTAGTCATTAATCTATCACCTTTAAACCATGTGAATTAAATTAATATCAAGAAGCAGCCCAAAATATGTTTGCAGTTAACAAACTCCTCAACATAGCATATTTACCATTTAGGATGGGGGCCTTGACAGAGTTAGGACAAGAAGAGTAAATAAGTAAAAGAACTGGAGGTCTCAAGTGAAGCCAGAGGACACAGAATGACCACACAGTCTTTAGGAAACTGTTAAACTCAAAAGGGATAGACAGAGTGCAAGTATAAGAACAAGAATATAACCCTTAACAGCAATAGGGGCTTACTTTCCCTTAAAACTACTTCCCCTTGCTTGAGGCACAATTATAGAAAAAAAGAACATTAAGAAAAAAATGATATAAAAAGAAATCTGAGTCAGGGCAGGAGCAGGAACAGAAAGGGAGATGAGGGATAGTATGGTGGAGCAAGAGACTGAGTTTGTCAAAGAGGACAAAAAATAGAATTTACAGAGTGGAATGAGGAAAAGAAAGAAAAGGACAAAAAATGACTTTGAAGGGCCTCTTTCAGACTATATCTCTATTGTCATGATACACATCATGTGCAGCCATGTGCAGAACCAAATCCCCCTTTCTCAGCTAGCCAATGGCAGACTCCCATGATGTAGACTGACCTCAGGCTGCAAGGCCCAAACTGAGCTCCTGACCTCCTGCAAGGTTGAACTCCAGACAGTTGTACTACAGGTTTCCCCTGCCCTTTCTTTAAAGATGTGCAAATTTGAGAGCTCAGAAAATTACCCTTTATAGCCAGCTATCCCTCTGCAGAATGAGTCCAAGGACTGGCACAATCAGAAGTTCTGAGAGCGGTGGTGCAGGGTGGGAGTGGGGGTGCTCAGGAGCACCCTCACAGCTGCCCTCCTGGTGCTGGAGCAGCAATGGCAGCACCTGCAAAGGAGGGCATGGCTACCGAGACCCATGGACTGGGCCCAGGCAGGCCAGAGGGATTTCTGATGTCCTAGCCACTTTCCCGAATCTCACCTTCCTGGCATTCACAGGTGACTTGTTTGTGCTTCACCCTGGACAGTCTACATACCAGAACTTTACTTTTATTTGCCTCATTGAGTAGTGTTCACTTGATTCTGGCAATAATTTTGGATGTACCTTAGTGATTATTATTATTTGACAGATAAGGAAACAGTTTAAGGAAGAATTTTTTTCAAAATACATTAACAACTCATTTTTTATAGAATTGAAACTTAAATCATAGTCTTTTATAACTTACAGAGTAAATGTGTTCTCTTTAGGCAATTTTTCATAAAGACCCACGTAAGAAACTTGAAGTTGCCTTCATAGTACTTCTTTCAAAAAATAAAATAATAAAATAAAATTAAAAAGAAGTTGGAGGTTTGGATCATTGGTTCTGCCACCTGCACAAAGTCCTGAATTCAATACCTGATACTCATCCCACAAAGAAAAAAATAATAAAATAGAAAATATAATATTTCTTCCATTTCTTCCAGACTGAGAGCTGATCTAGCTTGAGGTTTCTGTTCCTGTCATATCATAATAAGGACTCTTGTGTGCACTTATCTCTACAGGGAGGAAAAAGAACAAATGCTTCTTGATCAGAGTTTACATCTCCTTACAGCTTTTGAAATGGATTCAGAAAATTTTGTCTATATCTACGTGGTAATAAAATGCTTTTACTCTGATTCTATTGTATTATTTATACTTTTTAGCACCTGAAGAGATATTAAAAAGTTTATTTTAATGTTACAGGGCAATAAAAATATGTTTATAAAATTTTGTTGTCCCAAAACATTTTGGACATCTTTACCTAAACCAGTCTTGAGAACAAATTTTCTCTCAAATTAATCAAAAATTTTATCAATTTAAAACGGAATTAATTTCCTAGACCAATTTTCTAAGTTACTAAAGAACGAGTTGCTTTTAAATTGCTAAGATGTCTTAGTTTTGTAAGTTATTTCAAATTCACACATTGACCTATGACTGAAACTTATAATGAATTAATAGGTCAGGCAACAAAGAAGCATAAAGAAGATCCCACTCAAAGAGCTGCAACACCACTGCTCACTGTGCTACTTTCACAGAGTGAAGCTTTCAGATTTTGAGCAATTGACTATGATTTTCCCACATCAGAACTGCATCGTTTGGATGAAGGTCTTCAGCCCCTGTACTTCAAAACATGTTTAAGAAAGCTACATTCTGAAAAAATGTTTCATTTCCTCAGTCATCAATCAGCACATCCTCAGGTGTCAGGGAAGTGGTAACCAAGAAAAGTGAGGTTATAAATATCTTCACCAAGAATTGGTCCCCAGTGCACTGAGATTCCATCTTGCATTGAAAATCTCATGACTTGTGGTTGGAAAACAAGCAGAAAAAAATTGGAATTTCATAATCTTTGTCAATGAGAATATCAAAAATAACTATAAAGTGTTGAAGAATAATGACTTTCACTCTTTTCCCAGCACAATTTATACAAGCTGAGTATTTAAGATGTCAGTCTTTTATCTTACTTCAAGCTCAATTTAACTCTCAGTTCACACTTCTACATAAAATTAGTCATACTTAACTCTGGGCATCCTAGATTTCTCCTCATTGAGAAATGAAGTGAGCAGTTATTAAACATGAAAACAAAATGAACTTTAGAATTCTTTTTTACAAATTTTTAGGTTTTCTTGGTGAAATTAATTTTTGATAACCCAAACCATGATGAAAAAAAACCAACATAGTCTTGCTTCAATGGCCAATTTCTTTTATTTACAAATTGCTTACTTATAATTTTACTGAATTATAAACATACATTCTGATTTATAATTTAAAATCCTATCAAGTATAATTTTTAAAAATATATAAATGATATAAATTTTTAAAATCAGCAAAAAATATACTTAAGTGTGTAAAATTATTTTGTCATTGATAAAGGAGAAGGAATAAGAATGCTTTAATAAAAGATGTCTGAAAGGAATTCAAATATATTTCCTTCACTTTGCTGTCTAGGAAATGGAACAACTAAACTGAGCTCATACTCTACCAGTGATGGCAAACTAAATGACAACTCCAGCCACATTTTCTTTCACATCATTTAGACAAAGAAGCCAATTAAGTGGAACATTAAATGCTGATGAATCAAACAGTGCCATAAGATAGCAATTAGAAAATAATCAGTTAATGAAGTAAAATGGCAATGCAGAAGTCATCAAATGACAGTAACAGAACCAGTTCATTAATGAGAAGTGACATTGAAGAATAGAATAGCCATAAAAAACAGCCAGTATGACTGAAATTGTATCGGAGAGATTTACACAACTAATTAGATTAAAATGCTTCTGATACTTAGGGTATTTTTTCTGGGACTAATGTACTATTGCATCCAAAAATTAAATATTCTTAAAATTATCTTCCTGAAGAGATGACCTCTGAGTATATCCTTTCCTATTTTTTAAGACACCTTGTAAGCATCTTTTCTGACATTAGATATTTACAGATTAAAATCAGTATATTTAGATATATTAAATATGAATATCCAAAATTCATATAAACAAATTTGGGAAGGCTCTTTTCTTTCCAGTTTCGCTTTGCCACTGCAAGGCTCAGGATGAAGGAGAGAGCAGTCGCAGTGAAAATACAGAATAAAGTACACTGTCAGTGTCACAAGTGATTCATTCCCAGGTTTCTCTTCCCAGAGTCACGCATATTAATATGCATAGGATCTTATGAGACAGACTTCTTCCTAAATTGTAGCCTAAGAGTGAACACTTAATTTCAACATTAGCAAAATACTTTAAAAAACATAAATGATGACAAAAATAAATAATATACTCTCATGTTTACATATTTACATTTACAGTTTTCATATTGAGGTTTATATAAAATAGATGTTTAGAACAGTTTTAGATCCACAGTGAAATTTAGCAAAAAGGACATAATTCGCATACATTGCTCGTGGTAGCACCATATACACAAACTTTCTCACTATCAGTATGCCACAGCCAGTGAGTGGTATAGTTGTGACAATAAAGGTAAGTACATCCACACATTATTAGCATCTAAGGTCCACATTTTAAAATGTTTTGGTTATGGAGTTATACATTCTTTTGGCTTGGGCTAATGTATAGTCAAATGTATGAATTAATATATTATCATATAGATTAACTTCCCTGCACTAAATGTTCTTTGTGTTTCACCTGTTTATCTTTTCTTTCCCAACCACTTATAACCACTGATTTTCTTTTTTGTTTTTAATATCTCAGTGGTTTTGCTTTTACTTTGGGGAAAATGTAGTTTTAATTATAAGGGAGGTAAACTTTTACAATTAGCTTCATGTACTATGCAATTGAAATTTCTCTTGTGTTTTCATTGCTTAATACTTCATTTATATTTACTATTAAATAACTTCAGTGCCTGGATATGACACTGTTCATCTACTGAAAGACATCCTGATGATTTGATAATATTTGCAATTATAAGTAAACCTTTCCTAAACATCAGTGCTCAAGTTTTTCCAAAAACGAAATTTTTAAATTATGTAGGTAAATGTCAAGGGACGCAATTGATATTGTGAAATCTCATGGTAAGACTATATTTAGTTTGGTAAGAAACTGCCAAATTCTGTTTCAAAGTATTTGCACTATTTGTCATTCAAACCAGCATTGAATGAGAGCTCTCTTTCTTGTTGTTGTTGTCAGTATTATTATTATTATTATTAGAGATTTGGAGACAGGATCTTGCTATGTTGTTCAGGCTGGTCTAGAACTCATAATGCTCCTGTCCCGATCTCCTTAGTGGCTGGGATTGTATTATACCCTGTCTTGCTAGCACTGTTTAGAGTTTGGAAATTCTAGTAGGTATATAGAAGTACATCATTGTTTAAATCAAAGTCATCAAGTACTGGTCAGCTTTCCTGATGGTGGAACGTTGTACCTGACACCCACAACACAAAGGAGGTAAGGTATAATTTGGCTCATCTCTCAGTGATTTCTTCTGTAGTTGGTGGTCTCCAAGATAGAAACACTACTGGGAAGAGCATAGTAAAGCAAAGCTGCTTGGTGCATGATGGCCTGAAAGAAGAACAGGGAATCATCACCAGAGACAAGAGGGTGAGACAGAATATAGACACGAATGACCCTACACCATGACCCACCAAGACATTTCCAGAGGCAATCTCACAGCCAATCAAATTGCCACCCACTAGTTTAACCACCAAAAGATACAGTACACTTATTTTCACTTTTTATTGCCATCTGTTTATATTCTGTGGTCAGGTGTCTGGTCAAGTCTTTTGCCCATTTTTAAATGAGATTATCCATTTTCTCTTTAATCGTTAGGTATTTTTCCTATATTTTAGGGAATAGTTGTTTCAAAAGTAGCCCTGGGAAATATTTTCCTCTAACATGTGTGTTTCTAATAAATTTTTTTATAAATACCTTTTAGAAAACAGAAGTTTTTAATTTTATGAAGTCCATCGATCAATTTTTGCTTTCATTGACCATGTTCTTATGCATTATATCTAAAAAATTAACCACCATTCTAGAGGTCATCTAGATTCTCTTCTGTTTTATTTTCTAGGAAATTTTAGTCTTTTCTTTTACCCATACTCCATTTATGTAATGACTATTCTGAGTCATTGCATTATTCATACAAAGTGCAAAATCATTTTTTGTCAATAACTTCCCAAAATAAATTGTGAAGTAATTTATTGTGATTTCATTAAATCTATAGGCAATGGGAAGAACTGAAATCTTTACTATATGGAAACTTTCCATCCATATATATTATTTCCTTAATCAAAATTTCAGTTTTACTTATATAAGTTAGGCACATATTTAGATTTATACCTAGGTATTTCATATTGCAGGAAGTTCATATAAATGACAATGTGTGTTACTTTCAACTTCTACAGGTTCAATGCTTTCTTTATGTTATCTTTATTATCCTGACTCCTCGCTGTAATCTCTTATTAATTCCATAATTTTTTCTTTCAGTATTCAATATATATGATCATCTTATCTTTAAAGAAAATATTATTTTCTCTTTCCTAATTTATAAAACTTTTCTGTTTTTTTCTTTTTGCTATGGTTTCAATCTTGAAGGTCTTCCAAAGACCCATGTGCTAAAGATTTGGTTGTAGCATAGCGATATTAAGAAATGGTGAGAATGAGAAGATCTGAGCCCCAGGGGAGGGCTTTGGGTTGTTGGAGGATGGAGGATACCACTGAATAAGACTATTGGAGACCAGATCCTTCTACCATAATTTTTTCCTCCTTGGCCATGACAAGAACCACTCATTCCACCATGTGCTGCTTTTATGATACATTAGCTAACACCAATGCACCAAGCAATTAGACAAAGCATCATGGATTATAACTCCTGAAAATGCAAGCTAAAATCATCGCATATATGCTACATGTATCATATATAATATATATTATAGGTAAATGTATAATTTTGACATTTGAAAAAGTAACAGAAAGCCATAATCATAAAAAATTATAGTAAAAATTGCTATTCTTTCTATGATTGCTACTTATATTGTTCATTTATAAGTCTGAAAAAGTTTTGAGGAATAGGTTAAAGAGAGTGTAGAATGCTACAAGCAAAGGTCACTATGGTATGGATCTTGAGGGTCCCTTAATGACCCTTTTGATGGAGATATGGACTCCAGCATGACACTATAAAGAGGTGAAGGAAACGTTAAGTGATTGGATCCAGAGGGAGGGTTTAGGTTACGGGGAGCACGAACTTGAAGAAGATTGTGTGACTCCTATATACATTTTTCCCTTTTCACCCTCTGGCCATGAAGTGAGTGATTTTGCTCCATAATTTATTTCCACCATGATGTACTGCCTCATGGTAGGTACAAAGGAGCAAGGCCAACTGATTATGGGCAGGATCCTACACAACCATCAGCCCAAATAAGCTTTTCCTTTCATTTGTTGATTATCCCAGGAATTAGTCACAGTTGTGGAAAGCTGACTAACATAATTTTCTTGTCTTACTGCATTATGTATATCTTTAAGCACAATGTTGAAAACAAGTGGTGAGACAGGACATAGTTGTTTGCTCCTGATTTTAGCAGAAAATTTTTTTGAGTTTCTCACCATGTAGTATGATGTTAACTTCAGTATTTTTGTAGGTATCTTTTATTAATTCAATACATTTCCTCTCTTTTGCTAGTTTGCTGTTTTATTCATGGAGATCAAATTTTATTTTAAAAAAAGATCTCAGTGACAATGAAATACCAAAAGCTGGTCATTATACTAGAAAAACAAAAGGTAAGAGAAGTTTACTTTATTTCTTTTCTGAAACTACAGAATTAACCATCATATTATACTACCATCTCTCATTTTATGGATTACTTTTATGGAATTACTCCTTTTATGGATTATCCAAGGATATTTAAAAATCAGTGGCTTCTGCATGATATTTAGACATGCATCTGGATTGTTTTTCTCTTCAAGTAAATACATTCTCAAGGAATACAAAGAAAATTGGGCACTCGCTTACATAAGCATAATTAGGAAGATTAATTATACTCATGAAATGTACACAAGGGAATACATAGTTTTGCATTACTGTTTCTGTAGATTATAGAACTTGTATTCAAAATGCTAGTACTTGAAAGTAACAAATTATACAACTTATTTACAGGGAAAAGACATAACTACATTATTTTCAACCCAAAAAGAAGAGGAAATTTTCAAGGCAATGACAACAGTAATTTAAAAGTGATTTTCTAATTGTGAAGTGCTAAAGAAGCAAGTTCTCAAGAGAAGCTTCCGGCTGGTAATGATTTACCAAGAATGCAAGAGACACAAGAAGGTAAAAGGCCTCATCACTATAGTGCTAGAGTTTTTAAAAAATCCAATTAATGGCAGACTTTAGAAAAATACTTTTCTCACATTCATTGATAAGTTCATGAAACTTTTCTTCTGCAGGATGTTGAGGTAATAAATTACATTTATTTATTTTCTAGTGTTAAACCAGCCATTTTAAATTGAGACAAATTCTATCATTTTGGGCTGTGTTGAGTAATTATTTTTAGATATTGCTGGATTTAATTTCTTAATAAAATCATGAGGAATTTTGCATATATGTTCATGAGAGATTCTGGTCTATAGTGTTATTTTATTGTAATATCTTTGTCTGGTCTTCATATTGAGTGATGCTCATACCATGGACAAGTTATAAACTATTGCCTCTATCTTCTGGAGAAGATTTGAGAGCATTGGTATTATTTCTTGCTTAAGTGTTTGGTAAAAGTAACTAGTGAATCCATCTTGAAATAATGTTTTCTGTTTGGGAATTTTATTATTTATTCAATTTCTTAGTAGATATGTCCTTTTCAGATTGCTCATTTTTTTAAAAGGTGAATTTAGGTAGATTGTGTCTTTCTCAAAATAAGTCTATTTAATCTATGTTATCACATTTTAGGCTCAGAATTGCTTAATTCTTCTATTATCATTTGAATGTCCATATCAATGTTTCACAGTTCATTTATAAGAAAAGTAATCCATTTTTGTAGCCTAGCTAAAGCTGTGAATTTTATTGATGTATTCTAATATCTAATTTTTCATTTTTTTATTTTTTCACCAATTTTCCATTAAATGAATTTTCTATTTGTTTAAATATACATTTATTTCTGTTATTTTTAAGTGCCAAATATTGAACTCCAGCCATTCACTGAGCTATGTCCTAGCCCTTTTCATTCATTTTAAAAAGTTGGAGACAGAATCTTTCCAAGCTACTAGGCTTCTCAGATTTGTGATGTTCATACCTCAGCCTCTCAGATTGCTGGGAATACAGATTCTTGCCACTACACGTGGCAATTTTATTATTTTGTAGTTTTGTAAAATGAAGAAATCAGACACCAAAGTTTAAATATCACATTGCTTCACTTGTGTGACAAATTCAAAATATAAAAAAAGGAACAAAATACCAGATAAATATTCGGAAGTAGAAAGAATGTTTTAAGTGCCAAGGGGAACGAGACATAAGGAGAGAAAGACGGGAAGGAAGAGAAAAATGATTTAAAGAAAAGCTATTAAAAGAAAAGAATACAAATAGATCTTTTTGTGAAGGCAGGTTGGGAGGGGAAGGGGACAGTGAAAAAGAATGAAGATGTATTATGTTTGTATACATATCCCCAAGGATGAATGTAATCATTATATACTAAATACATCTATTAATAAAAATAAAATATAAAAATGAAATTTGAATTATTGATTTCAGAGAATTCTTTATATTTACCATTTTTCATTGCCATAATTTTCATTTTAACATTAATCTGAATGCCTCTCACAAAGTTTGATAATTGTATTTTGACTTTTTTGAAAATATTTTTAAATTTATCTTAAAATTTCTTTTTGATGTGTTTCTTTAAACATTCATTGTTTAATCTGCAAGTATTATCGGACCCTCTAGCTATATTTTTGTTACTAATTTCTGTTTTAATTGTATTGAAGTCTAGCAGAAGTCACGGCATGATTTTATTTTTCTTTATTGGTTAAGGTTAAAGTTTTATATTCCAGAATATGATATGTCTTGATGAAATTTCCTTGCAAGCTAAAAAAAAAAAAAAAAAAAGAATGTGTATTTTGCTAGATAATTAGGATAATCTATTGATGTCAATTATGTCCAGCTAATTAATGATGTTGGTGACTTCAATTTTATTCTTCATGAATCCTTGCTTGCTAAACTGTCCATTTTCATAGAGTACTGTTTTTTTCAAATATAAGAATGGATTCTAGTGTTTCTTTTTGCTGTTTGGGGTTTTTTTCTTTTAGATATTTGTTGTCTTTGTAGCTATATATAGACATCTTAATTTTGTAGTTATATGTGGACAATATAATTTTTAGGGCAGTGTATTTCTTCACTATTATGTGATGTCCCTCATATGTTAGATATCTTTCCATGTTTTGAGTCTATCCTGCCTGAAATTATCATATCTATCCTGCTTGAAAAGGAATTGTATTCCTCGATTTAAATTGTGTTACTGAGGTCTTTCTGTATTGTTTTGCTGCTAATATACTTATTTTACCATTAAATTAGGTCTCTTATACAGTACCTGTTGCTGTGTCTTATTATTTTTTCCAAGGAGACCATTTCTGTTTTTTTATTTATTTGGTAAATTGATAGGTATGACATTTAAGGTGATGGTTGTTATAGTTGGAATGACACCTGTCATAGTTGGTACTGTTTGTTCTTTGTCTGATTATTTTTTCATAGTTTTTGCCTTCATTTTTTTTTTTTGGCCTTCTGTGGTTGTAACTGGATGTTTTGTGCTATCTAATTCTCTCTGCTTTTCTAACATATTAATTACATGATTTTTTTTATTCTTTCAAAATTTGCAATATATATTCACAGCTAATTCAAGCCTTCTTTCATATAACATCATACTGCTTTGCAGGTTGTATGAATAATTTTTAACAATAAAATAATTCTAAATCTTTCCTCCCATCTTGTTTCATTGCTATCACTCATTTTGCATATACTCATGTACACATATTTGTACATGTACATATATAACCATACAATTACAAAAAATTATTGATGCTACTTTTGAACAAATTGTGTTAATTCAATTATGTAAAACAAAATCAAATTTATTTTTCTTTGAATTATTTCTCCACTAGTACAGTTCCCCCTTCTTTTCATAGATCTGATTTTCTGTGATTTATCATTTTTTCTCCCTCTGGAAAATGCCATTTATTTTTCTAAAATATGCTTATTGACAAAAACTCTTTCACTTTTTGTCTCTATAATGAAGTCATTGTTTATGTTTGAAGAACAACTTTACAGAATGCAGATATCTGTATTCATGGTTTTCTTTCTCAACATTTTAAATGTGCTGTGTTCTGTCCTTGTTTGCATATGATTAATCCATTGATATGGATATATTAATATGATTAATATGATATGATTAATCCATTTGCTTCTCTGTATGTAATGTACTTTTCCCTCTTTTGGATTTTTTCAAGATTTTTCCTTCATCACTGGCTTTCTAGTTTGAATATGCAGTTTTCATTTTCCCCTTACTTTCTTTTCTTTTACATTTTTTGCATTCCTTTTGCCATACATGCTTTGATATCCTAAGGACTATGGGTGAATGTCTGAAATTAATTCGACTAAATTCTCAATATTTTTAAAAAATATTGTTTCATATCCTCCTCTTTCTTCTGCCCCTAATTTTACCATTACATGTATGTACATGTTTGGAGGATTCTTACACCCATAATTCTTAGATATTATTCTCATTTTGTCTTTCCAGTGCCTTGTTTTGTATTTCACTTTAAGAAGTTTCTATTGACATGTTATCGAACTCAGAATTGGTTGCCTTAGCAATGGCCTGTCTTCTAAGCAGCCCATAAAGGCATTGTTCATTTCTGTTACTTAATATTTTATCTCTAATATCTTTTCTTGGAATTTCGATTCCTCTCTTAACATTGTTCATCTATTATTGCATTTCATGTTGCATAATTCTTCCATGAGAATCCTTAACATTTTAATCCTAAATATTTTCAATTTACTGTTTGATTTTTTTAAATTTATTTATTTATTTATTTTTTTGGTACTGGGGATCTACCTCAGGTCCTTAACCACTGAGCTAAATCCCCGGCTACTGTTGGATTATTCTAATATTCTTTGCATATCTGAATCTGACTTTGATCATTTGTTTCCACTACTAACAAGATCTTTTTCAAAGTCAAGTATGAGGGCACACACCTTAAACCCCAGCACTTGGGAGGTGGAGGCAGGAGGATAATGTAGTCACAGCCAAACTCAGATTCCTTATGTCTCAGTTTGCAAAGAAAAAATATTCTGTGTCTTTTATTTGAAAATGTTTTTTGAAAATTTCTATATGGCACATTTACTACTAGAATGAAGAGCAAAAGCTTTATTTTAGTTGTGCAAGATAGGCTTTTCCACTATTTTCACTTTGTAGTTTTATAATTAACAAGCTGTTAAATGTTCATCAATAGGCTGGGCCTGGTGGCACACGCCTGTAATCCCAGCACTGAGGAGGCTGAGGAAGGAGGATCACTGGGAGTTTGAGACCAGCCTGGGCTACATAGTGAGTTCCAGGTCAATCTCAACTACATAGTGAGACCCTGTCTCATAAAAACAACAATGACAACAAATGTTCATTGGGATCTTTACATACTTCCTTTAAAAAAAACCATATCATACTAAAACATATACATATTATTTCAGTATTCTGACCCAAAGGGAGAAATTGAAAATATTGTCATTATAGATTATATTTAAAAATTTAAAATGAAGGCATTCTTTAAAATACATTTTAATAAAATTCTGGTCTTTGTTACTGCACACTCACTGTAAACATGAAACATGAGTTTAGTCAAACTTTACTAGTCTTAATTGTTCATCCCAAAATATGAGTTGATAAATAGCATGCCATAATTTCAAGTTATATAATAATGTAACTACTATAAGAAATGTAAACTTGTGAGGTAATGCCAATTAGTTAGTGCTTTTAAAACTTAAGCTGCCTCATACCCCTGCCCTTCATTTCCTCATCTATTTTCCCTTATTTCCTTTCCCCTACCCTTCCTACTTCCCCTTCACCATTAGTCCTTTTCTTCCTTTTTCACATCATTAGTTATATAATTTAGATCTTATTTATACTTTTAGTTTTCACACCAGAGAAATGATATGGTATTTATACTGTGTGTCCTACTTATTTCACTTAAGAGTATGGTCTCAGAGTACCAATAAACTAAAAAAAAAAAAAATTACTAGAAGACAAAACTTAAGCTGCCTTATGTTGTTTCCATTTTCTTGGCATTTGAATATACTCTCTAATTCAGTTGAGTTTGTCATGAAGTTTTCTCTAGATTTGGCTTCAAAATATACACAAGTGTGCCCATATCCACAGAGCTTGCCTTCCTAGTATAACTTTGCTCACATAGCAATTTATCAATTATATAAAAGCAAAATTACTATTAATAAAATAGAAGAATTGGATCTGGACTACTTTACTATGAATTATGTGTTTTGAAGTAACTTTTACCTTAAATTGCCTGACTAGAAGACAAAGAAATATTTCAAATCCATAATTCAAGCAAAATATAACAAAGAGCAAGAAAGCAAACAATTTTTAGCCAAATATTTAAAAAGGAAATAGCAAAGGAAAACAGGGAAGTCAGTAAAGCAAAGCAAAATGATATTTCTTTGTAATTATCAAAATATCTTCCAAAAAAAAAAAAAAAAAAAAACAGGGGCCGGGGATTTAGCTCAGTGGTTCAGTGGCCCTGCCTTGAAAGCCCAAGGACCTAACTTCAATCCCCATTACCAAAAACTAAAATAAAAATTTAAAAAAATTTTTAAAAATCTTGCAAATTTTAACTAGTTTGGTGATACACATGAAAAAGAGATGTCAAATTACCAAAGGGTAAATTAACGAGTTGGCATTGCTTCTGGCTTTACATAAATTTTTAAAAAATAGATTTTAAAGGAATGCTATGAGTAATTGTATATCAATAAATGAGATAAGAAGATAAAATGACAAATTGCTAGAAAATTGCAAACTACAAAACCCGATTCAGGAACAAACAGATAATTGAGTAGATGTATAGCAACTAAAGCTATTGCACTAGCAATTAAAAGAAAAAGCCTTCTCCAAGATGATTTCACTTAAAAACTTTACTAAAAATGTAATGAATATGAGTTCTTTGTAAGCACTTTTAGTAAAGCAGATAAATGAATAGTTTCCAACTAGGTCCTTGAGCCAAGTATAATCTTCAAACTTAAATCATTTTAATACACCACAGGAAAAGTTAATTACAGACTAATCTTTCTTATGAATATGGTTTTAAGCCTATGAACAAAGTAATATCTACTAAATTCATCAGCATATAAAATATTAATGAACTATAATTTATACTTACAGTAATGTATGCTTGTTTTAACATCTAAAATTTAATGTAATAGTTCAGCTTAATAGAATAAAGAATAGAAAAACAAAATCCTTTCAATTGTAAAACTACTTGATACAACACTATTCACATTCATAAGTAAAAACATTGAAAAACTTTGCAATAGCTGAGATTTTTTTCCTTGATAATTTAAATTTATGAAAAAAGTTATAATTTTTTATAAAAATACTGAAAACCTTAACTATAAAAATAGGAACAAGCAACACTCAGCACTTTTATCTAATTGCATATTAGAACTCAGAGCCAGGAAAATCTAAAAGAAATAAAATATGAACACATATTTAAAAAATATATTTCTATTTATAGAAAATATGAGTTTGTATATAGAAAATCTTAAAAATTTTATGAAGAATATACAAGCTAAGTTTGTTTCACTGGAATAATGTGAGATAAATATATATAACTAAATTATGTACCTGTAAAGTTGCAATAAGCCAATCAAAAATAAAATTAAGGATATAATTCAATTATCAATGGCATAAAAATACTTTAAACATTGACTACAGAAGTACAAAAGTTATACAATGAAAATCACAATCTAATATTGAGAGAAATGTGTAAAGATTTATTGAATGCTTCAGGGCAAAGTTTCTCAGTCCTATAATCCCAGCATTTGGGAGAATGAGGCAAGAAGATTCTGTTAGTTCAACACCACCTGAACTGCTTAGTGACACTGTATTAGAAAAAAAAATGATAAAATTAAAGAGAAAAAATAGATTAAGTAAATGGTTAGATGTGCCACCATATTTGTGGACTGAAAGCCCGAATGTCTTTAAAAAAATTTCATAAACTGACCTACATGTGAAGCATAGCCATGAATTTTCAGATTCCTTCTCTGTAAATAGATAAACTGAAGCTAAAATTTTCATGGAAATCAAGCAACCTTTCATAATCAAAATTATCATTAAAAATGGCAGTGTATTATAAATTCCTTATAATTTCAAAAATAAATTGTAAAGCTACAGCAATCAGCATAGCCCTTTCATAAGAATAAATAGGTCAAGAAAAGTGAGAATAATAAACTATTATATTTTTAATTAATTATTTTCCACACATGTTCAAATACCATGTAGAATCTTTTTATAACAAATAGTTCTGGTAGGGATGCTTCATTACAGGTAAAATAATGGTTTTCCAACTCACATGTTGTACAGCCATGAACAAAATTCACAAAATAAATGATAAAATAAAATTTAATATCTAAATTGATAAAAAATCTTGGCGAATATAAGGCAGCTGTGCTTTAGCTCTCACAGCAAAGAAAAACTGATGGAGAGATAAATTTGACTTCATGCTATTTTTAAAAGTTAAGATGCATATAAATCAGAAAAGTGAAAAGATAAAGGAAAAGTATTGTCAAATTATAAATACAAATATTTTTAGAATTTACAGTAAATTCTTTACACTTAGTAATGAAAGAAAAATAAAAATATATATTTTAGTCAAAGCACAAGTGACATGAACATATATCTGTAAAAAAACAATACATATATACAAACCCAAGAAATACTTGAAAACATTCTCAACATCATTGGGTAGAGTATGCTAATCAAAACTTTAATGAAATAGCTCTGCACACTCACTGTCATGTTAAAAATGACAACAAAAAGAACACAAGCAAATATAAGAAACTGGGAAATTGATCTCCTCATGAGTTATTTGTGTTGATTAAATATGATGTCGCTTAGTGAGAAATAATTTTCTCAATAGGTTAATCATAGATTCACCCTATGCTCCTTTAACTCCACTCCTTGATATGCCATTAATGAAATATGTTTCATAAATAACAATAATCAAGTACATGAACATTCAACAAAAATGATTCTTTCGAATTATGTTTAATGGAATAAGCCAGTCATTATAACCACATACTGTATGTGTATCTGTATGTACTGTATGTATCTTTTGAATGGAATATAAATCTATAGCAACAGAATGCTAGTTTTAGTCTAATGGGCAATGTGCATTAAATATCATGCATAGTAGATACAATAATAGACAATGTGAAATAGGATGAGAAGGGCTAAAGGTGTAGGGAAAGTGGGAAAGGTAGTGGAAAGGGAATAAGGGAAAGGAAACAAATAGGAGAAAATGAAAAAATGGAAATAAAATGTTTGTAAATGAGGAGGGGAGGAAGAGGTGAAGGGAGGTCAGGGACAAGGGGAAAAAATGAGAACCAAGACCTGTCTTGTAAAGGTGCAAGATCCCAATGATGAATGTAACTGTACTGTATACTTAAAATGTATCATTGAACTCAATGAGGGGAAAAAAAATTCCAAATTTAGCTTGATGCAATATTTCAATAGGTCTAGCAAGATGCCCAAAATTCACTAAAGTATCCACTTAATTTGGTGTGTTTAAGGCATACAAATTGCAATTCAATAACATTTTTACATAAAAGCATAAATTCATATTAGAGGTTATACTTTAAAAATAAAAACTAAGTAAAAGTTCAATAAGCAATGTTTTGTTTTCCAAAACAGCAAAGTAATAAAGATGGAATAGTAAAAAGTTAGATTATTCTGCTTCCAACAATTTAGTAAATTAGATACAATAATTCTAAATTTTGAGTTAAGTATAATATATTCCAATACAGTTTCAAAAAATTATGAATTGTTAATTAACTTATTAGTTGCACCTCACAGTAGTGTTATTAACTTGATTCTTAGGAAAACCCAAAGGTAAATGTCAAATAAAAACAAAAATACAGAGCCGGGGATTTAGCTCAGCGGTTTGGTAGCCTACCTTGCAAGCATGAGGACCCAAGTTCAATCCCCGGCACCAAAAAAAAAAAAAAAAAAAAGATGTGAGAAGGGAATCAAAACCCAATGCAATGCCCACATTCTGGAAAATACTAATATGTTTCAGAGAACACAGGGCCCAAGAACAAATACTGCCATTAAAATAAATCATGAGATGATCTCTTTGTTTAATCACTTTTATAAACCATAATTTTATAGGTAGAATAGTAGAAATAGGTTTCTGTACTTTGAAAGGAATTTATTGATAAAAAATGCAAGTGGTCAAATGTTAAGGATTCATGATTTTTCAAGTGATGCTATTATAAAAACCTTCACACAAATTTCTGTGTGGATGAGTTTGATTTTGTGTTATAAAGAATATTTATTCCACTTATTTTTCTTTGAGCAAATAATTCTTTATGCTGTTAAATAATTATTGTGTTGTGTGTATGATGCTGTAGCTCACATTAAGGTCTTTGTACATTAAGGGTATTAGTGTAATGTTTTCTGCTTTATAAACTTGTTGGTTAGTAAATATATGAAAAAATTAGAAATGAAAAATTCAAAGGTAAAGTCACAGAAATTCTTGAGTTCATGGATTATAATGAGCTAAGTTTACAATGAACTAAATATAATGAACTATAATATATATGTGTGTATATATGAATTATTTACATGGCACATGGGTTTCATAATATTCTGTTTTTGGAATAAAGAGAAAAATAATCAATGCTATTTAATTAATCAATATTTTACCACTAATATAAATAAATGAATTTTTATTTTCTCTTTCTGTTAAAAATAGAACACCTATGTTTATAGCAGCACAGTTTGTAATAGCTAAAACTTGGAAACAGCCCATTTGCCCATCAGTTGGAAACTGGATAAAGATATGGTTTTTTTATACAATGGAATACTACTCAGCCATAAAGAATGAGAAATTTGATTCATTCATAGCAAAATGGATACATATTGAGAATATACTCCTAAGTGAAATAGATAAGTCACATATGTGTAAATACAGAATAGTTTCTCTGGTGTGAAAAACTATAATAGTACATAAGAGCCTAATGCTATAATTGACAATGTGAAACAGGAAGAAAAAGGCTAAAGGTGTAGGGAAAGTGGGAAGGGTAGGGGAAAGGTAATAAAGAAAAAGAAAAAAATAAAAGAAAATGAAAAAATGGAAATAGAGTGTTTGTAATTGGGGAGGGTAGGAGGGTGTGAAAGGAGGGCACGGACAAGGGGAAAAATGAGAACCAAGACCTGTCATGTAAAGGTACAAGATCCCAATGTTGAATGTAACTATACTGTATACCTAAATGTATCAATAAACTCAATTAAAAAAACCAGAGCATTATATTTTCCTATGAGTTGATTCACATGCATTAATTTAACATTATATTTAGAATTACTAAAACCAAGGAAACTAATTCTAACATACAAGTTATTTAGCCATAAATATGCAATAAACATATTTAAATAAAAATCTCATAATATAATTCAATAATTTCTGATTTCCTGATTGTTAAAAACATTTTGTCTATAGCACATTATCATATTTGCAAAAAAACTTTGAAAGTTTTTATTCTTAAAATATAGAATTAGTTCTATTCCTATATTGTCTTCAACTCATAAAAACGTAATCCTAGTATTTCATAAATTTTAGATTTCATGGATTAGATTGAAAGTTGTAGACCATGTATGTGTGTGTGTGTGTATGTGTGTGTGTGTGTGTGTGTGTGTGTGTGTGTGTTGTTTTAATTTACTTTTGGTGAAAAACATATTTCTGCCTAGTTTTACTGGACTGGCCAAAATTATTTTTTAAAGAAAAGTATTGTCCACGTATTTCTGGTTTGCTTATACACAAATGTATGAATCTTCAATAGTTTATTATTGTACAGAACCATTAACCACAAGGAAATATGAGTGCACAGAAAAAAAGTAAATCTTGCAGAAATGATGGATGTGTTAATTAAAACAAATTAGTGCAATGATCTCGGCTTCAATACATGCATATAGCTGAAAGTAAATTAGTGTTTGGGGCCAATTTGACCTCCATAATTGGTTCTGAGGGCTCTTAATGTTTTTCACAAGAAGCAGCTGTGGCTTTTAGCTTTTGAGCAAAGTTTGGAGTGTTTGAGTAGTTCCTAAACTCAAAATAAATGTTGCAAACATTAATAGTAAAGGAATAAAAAAAAACACTAAAAATACCTTGTATTGCTTTTCCCTCATATTTTCAGTCCCATTATTCTAACCCTAAAAGTCACAGCCGCTTCTTGTGAATTACGAATTTAATATGCTGTATGGAGGTGGAGCCTCGTTAGAAGTCGTTGTCTCCAGGGCTATGACCCAGAAGGGTACATATCCCTCTCTGAGTCTTCCTTTCTTTCTCGGCTTCCTAGCAACAAAGACCTACTGATTATCAAGTTGATATGCACTTTTTCAGAGCAAATTTGTAGTTGTTAGGAGGAATTTAAGTGCTCCATTCATTTCTAAATTTATAAAATAGGAAATGATCGTTGGCTCACAAGATTGATTAAAATTGTTTCCCTGTCAATTTAGTATTTTCTAAGAAATTATGATAACAGAATATCTTGACAGGGTCCCAGACATGTTTTGTAAACACAATGTAATATTTTTCCTTTTCTTTTTTCTCACAATAATGAACAAGTGTTGTCAGAACCCACTCTTAGATTTTGCTCCTGGACAGCCTGTTGCAGTGAGGAGGGACTGTCCCTTGGCCTGCTGTGGTGAGAGTTGGGTAATGGAGGGTGAAAGGGTGTGACTTGTGTACAATACCAGCATGATTCACATCAATCAATGCATCTCATTTAATTTTCAATGTTCTGTTTCTGACCGATATTCATGTAGTTTGGATATTTTTATAGTTATGTTTACATCGACTCCATTAACTTAAATCATTCAACATAATTTTTATTTGTTACCATGTAACTAGACTTTTCTTTTTTAAATAAATGCAGGGTAGTCAATAGCAGGAGTCCACTAATTAAGAGAAACTAATTCAATATTCCTGGGGCCCTAAGATGTTACCATTCCACCAGAGATGGGGGTTGAGAAATATTCTTAGAGTGCACTATGGAACAGAATGCATTTATCCCTTTTTAGTTCTTTATAATTATGATGAGCTTGGTTTACAGGCACTATGCAAAACATATTTCAAGGTGAGAATATGTTTACAAACTTGTTATTAATACCTGAACACGTTTGCTGGAGTTATTTATCTGACACACAATTTAAATGAGTAGAGGTTTATTTTGGCTCATTTTTTTAGACGATTCAGTGTAAATCTTTGGTTGGCACAAAGGTTGCAAGGGCAATGTGGTAGGGTCTGGAAAAGGATGCAGCTCATGTAAGGGTTACCAGGAAGCAGAGAGTTAAGGTGGAAGGCAGAGAGACACACCCTCCCCAGGTCACAGCCCGCGAGCCCTACCCCTCCTGACTAGACCCCACCTCCTACCAGCACGTTTAGCTGTGCATTCTTCAGTGGAGTAATCGACTGGGTGGGTATTGCCCACAGAAGGTGCAATCACCTTCTAATAGCCCGACCTCTGTACAGAGGAGGCTCTAGGGAGACCTTCCAGATCTAAACGATAATGGTGATAATACAAGGTAAGATTAAATATGTAAAACAATTTACTATATTTACTAAAAGCTTTTTAATTATCAGGATACTTACCTGACAATAGGCATGACAAAAGATGGCAGTGTAGTTCTCTTTGATGCAGTATTTTATTCCAGGAAATGCTCAACATTTCATTCGCTTAAAAAATATTAGTACATAGTAACATTTCTTTGAAAAGTTCTGGATAAGCAGATCATAATATGTACCTAGATGGGAGCCAAATTTTATGCTATTAAATTTATAAAGCCTTGTTCATGATTCCATTAAAAGACTTCTTGGTAAAAGGATCAAATGGTGAAGTATAAAGTAGTGAAAAAGCAAATGGTAGAAATTCAATTTAAAGAAATATTGCTAATGTTATGAATGTGACTGTATTGTATACCTAAAATGTACCAATAAATTGAGTGGGGAAAATAGAAAAAAGATAAATTTTGAAAATGTAATTTATTTTAAATTTATAATTTCACTTTTTATGATAAATATTCTAAGCATTTTGTTAAAGGTAAATATGTACTATAAGATTTTAATGAGAGCACCATCATTAAAATTCAATTTCAAAATTTAAAGAAGACTTGAAAATAATAAAATTCAAAGCTTATATTCTCTACTGGTTTCTCTTCATTGTACACAACTATTTTGCTGATTTTTTTCTAGTTAAAAGAAATTGAAAAAGCAAATTGGAGACATAGAGCTACATAAACAAAACAAAACAAAACAAAAAAACCCAGTGTGCATTAGTTTACACAGAAGATCATCAATTGCTTTAGGTAGAAAATGAAAAGGAAACTCATTGCTAGATTTTACTGGTTGCCTGAAATGTATTTACCATGAAGGCAATTTTATGAAATTGTTACTGAATTTGCATGAACTTTATATCTTTAGGCATAACCATGTCTTCAGTTGATGTTTATATAATTTTTAAGTTTATTTTTTAATTTCTTTTTTTTTGGGGGGTACTGGGAATTTCACTCAAGACCCTGTGCTTGCCAGGCAGGTGCTGTGCCACTGAGCTAAATCCCCAGGTCTTCATTTTATTCTTTTTTCTTTCTCCCATTGTTTATTAGTATATTTAAAGGAAACATTATTACACTTATCACTGGGATCTTGTAACTTTACATGATAGGTCTTAATTTTCATTTTTCCCCATTCCCATGCCCTCCCTTCAAACTCTTCATTTTCCCCTATTTACAAAGACTTTGTTTCCATTTTTCCTTTTTTTTTTTTACATTCTTTCTTTTTCCTTATATCCTTTCCCATCCCCTACCCATTTCCCATTAGCCATTTTCTTCCTATTTCACACCATCAATCATGCCACCTGCACCTTATTTACACTTTTTCACACCAGACAAACTATTCAGGATTTACTCGTATGTCCTATTTATTTCACCTAAGAGTATGGCCTCAATGTGCACCCATTTAGCTATGTCTCTGGTTTCTATTCTTTATGGCTGAGTAGTACTCCATTTTACAGAAAAAAACCACATCTTCTTCATCCAGTCTTCTCTTGATGGGCTTTACAGTTGTTTCTGAGTTTTAGTTACTACAAGCTGTGTTGCTATAAACATGGGTGCACATATATACCTACGGTTAAGACTCCTTTAATTCTTTTGCAAAGATATCTGGGTAAAATGGAACCTCTAATCCTAGTTTTTTGAGGTATCTCCATACTGATTTCCACAGTGGTTGCACCAGTCTGCACTCCCACCTACAATGGAGAAGGATTCCTTTCTCCCCACTGTCGTGCCATCATTTGTTGTTTTGTTATTGGATGATTTTTTTTTTGAATTTTTGAGACAGGGTCTCACTATGTAGTTCAGACTGCTCTGGAACTCACTTAGTAGCCCAGGCTGGTCTCAAACTCGCAGCGATCCTCCTGCCTCAGCCTCCCAAGTGGTGGGATTACAAGTGTGCACCACCACACCCGGCCGGTTGATTTCTTGATAGCAGCCACTCTTTCTGAGGTGAGCTGGAATCTCAGTGTTGTTTTCATCTGAATCTCTCAAATGACCAATGATAGTGAACATTTTTTAAAAATATTTATTTACTGCTTTTACTTGTTTGAGTAATGTCTATTCATTTCAGATGCTCTTTTTTTTTTTTTTTTTT
>NW_022900936.1:18710192-18736570 GCF_012274545.1 Fukomys damarensis
TTTTTTTTTTTTTTTTTTTTTGGTACTGGAGATTGAACTCGGATCCTTGTGCTTGCAAGGCAGGCCACCGAACCACTGAGCTAAATCCCTGGCCCCAGATGCTCATTTTTTAATCAGGTCTATGTATTTGGGAGTTCTGTTTTTTTTTTTTTATTTCTTTATATATTCTAGATAGTAGTCCTTTATCTGAGGAGTAGCTGGTAAAATTTTTTTCCAACATTGTAGGTTATCTCTTACCTTGACTGGTGGTTTCCCTTGCACTGCACAAACTTTTAAATACAATGACATCCCAGTTGTTGATTCTTTGTACAAGTTCTTGTGCTGCTGAGAATTTGTTCATAAAGTCTTTTCCTATGCCAATGTCTTCGAGAATTCTACCTAATTTATTTTCCAGTAAGTTTAGTGTTTCTATTTTAATATATAGATCTTTAATTCTCTTGGATTTTAGTTTAGTGCATAGTGAAAGATAGGCATCTAGTTTTAACTTTTGGCAAGTTGAAAGGCAGTTTTTCCAACATCATTTATTAACGGGGCCATCTTGCTTCCAGTTAAGATGGCTACCCAGACCTAATCAGCTACCTTATCTCTGACAAAGTTTATTCTTTATAACTAAAGCTTCCACTGTTCAAAGACTTCCTAAGATGATAAGAATAAAATGTATTGGACAATTTACTGGCTTAAAGATCATAGAACATTGTGGCAAATCATAGCTCCCTACCTCTAAATATTGAACTTGGCATTTTAAGAAGTGAGTTCTCCATCTCTTTCTGTTTCTCTTGTTCCACGTTAATAGTTTATGAAATCTGCTCAACTTAGCAATATAACCAGAATAACTCAATTCTGATAAAGATCTTTCATTTTTACCTTGATTCACTCTTTCACGATTTTAGATCTCTTGGTATCTAATAGATCAACCTACCTGTATTCCTAAGACAGCAGAGTTGAGTCTCAACACAGTAACCTGACCCAGATATTTCAAATATGAAAAATCTCATTTTAAAACACAATGACCGCTCCATGTTTTTACATAGAGTTTAAACTGAAAGTTCCTATAATAGCCCAAATCTCCAGATAATATGAGATCTTCACCCTTCCTGAAGAGGTAAATGCCAAGTACTCTCATTTCAGAATCCTGACCTTGTGAATTTCTTTTGCCTGGGACACTCATCTCCCACATGTATCTTACCTTCTAAATATGAACAAATCTTGTTTCTGTCTCCTAATGCATCCTACATTAGCCAGCCATTTTAAAAAATGAGCATGATTTGCTAGGGGCAGAGCAGTTGTATAATATGCAAGAGGCCCAAAGTTAGATCCTTAGCACTGAAAAAAAACAGTGACATTATTCCTTCTTCAATTTATGCCATTGCCTTAGCCTATATTTTATTCTACCTTTCACACATAACTTTTTTTAACTTTTCACATTTATTTAATATTAGCTCTAATGACATTTATTTAGAGTTATTCTTTGAAATCATGCTAGTTAAAATAGCCCTTGAGCATGAGTTATTTTGTAATATTATCTTTGTTCCTCCATTAATTGTAACTGTGACTTGAGGAGTATTGAAACTATTCAAAATATGCTATTTGAACTTAATGCTATAAAGATTGAAATAAATTTAATATTATCAATAATTACAAAAGCAAAGTTGATGTAATATTATCTTATTTAGGGAAAGTTAGTAGTAAACCTTTACATCAAAGGAGAGAATACACTGAAAACTTAAGGTACTTTTATCTGAATATGATGGAAACATAAA
This sequence comes from Fukomys damarensis, assembly GCF_012274545.1. Taxonomy (NCBI): domain Eukaryota; kingdom Metazoa; phylum Chordata; class Mammalia; order Rodentia; family Bathyergidae; genus Fukomys; species Fukomys damarensis. The sequence goes on from NW_022900936.1 coordinate 18,711,953, forward strand.
GACAAAAATGAAGTTAAAAAGCCTCTAACTCACATAATGTTTATTGAAATTTTTTTGCTAAGCCCAGGAAAACATGAGAAATTTTCCTTTTGAAACATTTCTATGACTGTTATGTAGCTAGCTTCTGCTAACTTTAATACAGCATAAAATTAATAGAAATTACTCAGCATAGTGAGAAAAAAATAGTCAAAATTTACTTAAAATAAGAGGATCTGTACATATATTTGAATGTGATATTAATCATTTAATAATATTCAAGTTAAATATGTATTGTGCATTTAGTCATATAAAATTTTTAAAAATACTATCATGAGTAACAGAAATAAAATTAAATATATATATAATTAACAAGACTAATAAATTATTTGTAAAACACTTAGAAATATAGTGAAATATAGAGATGTTCAATAAGACTGTAATCAGTGAAGTATGATATCACGTCCATGGTTTGTAGGATTTGATTTGAGAAACGTATCAGTATTTTCTCAAATTTAATATCTTTATATGCAATGTAATTCCAGTCATAGACAAAGTAGCCTATGGTATGTATTTAAATTTTAAAATTACATTAAAAAGACATCGCCAATAACGTCCTTCAAACTATTGCTTCCTGCTTTGAGCACATGTATGCCATCATCCTGTCACTTTCTGACGCAGTTCTGAAAGTCCTCTTTCATGTGTGTCTTTAATTGTACTGTCATATCTTCTTCAGTGTTCTCAAACAATTCAAGCCAATACGAACCATTTAACTTTTGTCGTCATTTTTAATTTTTAAAAAGATTTTATTGGTATATGTTGGGAATACAACATCATCAGATTCACTGTGGTTGTTCGTACATGTACATCTCATATCATACTTCTCTGTATATCTCCTTCCTGTTTTCCATCCTCCCTCCTTCTGTTTTTTTGGTCCTTTTCACATTCACAAAAGATCTGTTTTGCAGTTTTCTTTACCAATCTTTGATTTTTATTAGTCAATGTATTTATACTTTGTGTTTCTTATGCAATATCAAAGCTTGTGTTTCGGATTTATTTCACTCAACATTATGGCTTCAAAGTCTATCCATTTTCTTACAACTTTGTGATAGTGACAGGAGTTGCAATGGGCCAGACCTCATAAATAAAGCAGAGAAGGAAACACTGTGTTTTCATGAGCTCTGTGTTTTTATGTCTTTCTTTTAGATGGTACTCAGCAACCACATTCATGATATTTTATCACAGTTTAAAATACACTAAACAGAATTTCCAAAACTTCTTCAGAAATTGGCAAAAAGGATGGAATAAGGGTATTAAAGAAGGGGGAGTATTTTTAGTTTGTTATTGGCAATGTTTCTTTTACTCTATATTTTAATTTAAATACTTGCTATAATTTTCAATCACCCAAGTATATATTTGTGTGTTTGTATAAAAACTTACAAATTGAAGGAATTAGGACAAAAATGACAGGCAGCCATAACACTGTGAGCCAACTTCAATGCACCTTATTTTTCACATCTCCAGGTTTATCACCTAGTATTATATTGGGTCAGTGCAATGCTGTGACCAGGAGAGACAAGTAGATACAGGAACTTCATATTCCATAAACATATTTATACCTACGTGATCATTGGATTTTTTGTATAACATTAAACATAGTGGAGTAGAGATTTTTTTTAAATTATTTAGATAAAGTTCTTAAATTATAGTAGAAAGCATTCTGACTCATCTTATTAAACATATAAAAGTAAATTTTATGCAGATTATAAAATACACTACTGAAATTGGTACAAACATACTAAAATGAAATGTTCAGACTGATAAATTTGACACCAAACATTATTTTTATTATAAAAAGGATAAGATACACTTGAGACAGTCGAAGTGTACTCCACCAAATAGAATGATTTATTTTCATATATTTGACAAACATTCATGTATATAGTGTCCTAGGTAAACTAAAATCTGAATAGGGAAAAGCAAATAGTGCAATACCGTTTGACTATTTTAATGATCCTTAAATCCTTAAGATAATTCTCATTTTCTCAGGGTCTATTATTCCTTTCATGTACTGTTGGTTTTGATGTGATAAATTTTGTTGATTATTTTACAATAAGGTTTATTAAGGATATTGTCCTGTGGTTTTCATTTCTAGTAGTTTCTGTGTAAAGATTTTATATCCGGGTAATTCAGCCTTTGTATGATACTGCTGGAAATATTACTCGATTTCACATGTGGAGTAGTTTGAGAAGAATTGGAATTAATTATTTTATAGTGTTTAATAAAATTTTTTGGTAACGTCGTATGGTTCTAAGGTTTTATTTAATGGTGAGTTTTGATTATTGATTCAGACTCCTTCCTAATTATTGGTGGGTTTAGTTCTATTTCATTTAAATTCATGCTTAATAAATGTTCTGTGTCCAAGAATTTGTCTCTTCCTTTTGACTTATTCGATATGTTTTCACATAAATATTGGTGTTAGACTCATGTTTCTTGGTATTTCTGTGGCTTCAATTGCTATTTCTTTTATTTTGTATTTTATCTACTTGAGGTATTATTTTTAAGTTTGTCTAGCTGACCTTTTGATAATTTTATCTTTTAAAAAAACTAATAGTGTTTTGATTCATTATGTGTTTCTATTCTTTATTTCACTTAGTTTTCCTCAAACCCTTATTACTTCTTCCTTCTAATTTAGAGTTCAGTTATTTTTCTGAATACAGCAAACAACATTATGAAACAACATAATGAAAAGTTATCCTATAGAACAGAAAAAATATTTTCAAACCATCTGGCTGATGGTCAGTCTCTTAAGGTTATAGGGTATTCTGATCAAAATTCCAAAAATTGGCTGTAACTATGCAAACATTTCTCACAAGAATAAATAAAAATTGTCAATAGATAAAGAAATGTTCTACATCACTGTATCAAGGAAATGAAGATCAAAATTACAATGATTTATCACCTCGCACCTGTTTAATGGGATTTTTAGACACACGCATAAAAACACATAAACACACACATTGAAAAGATATGCATCGGCAAGATGGGGAGAACTAAAAATCTATGGATATTTTAGTTATGAATGCAAATAAGGAAAACATAAAATATGGATCATTTTAAGCAATCATATTTTATTATATGTGTCAAATTTCTCACATTTATAAAGTATTCAGAAAATTTATTGAAAGTCACTAGCGGTCTCAGGAAGTATTATAGTATCAAATGCAGTGATGAAAATATAAATTACTTATATTTATGTATATTAGTAATCTACACATATTTATGAGGTAGTGTCAAAGACACATTTTGGTTTAGTGTTGTTTTACCCAAAGAGTAAGGTTATTTAACAAAATTTTAATGTAACTGAATATATATGGATTTATTAAACAACTATTGCATACATAATCATTTAGAAAGCAGACTTCATTTATGTTTTATTAAATTGACACTGATAATTTTAGAAAGAATTAAGCACATAATAATTATTTTACTTGTTGACAGTATTAATGGATTTTTAAATGAAATTTTATAAAGCAATCCTCATTTTATTTAAATCCTTAAAGGATGTATCTATATGTTAAATTATTTTACCATTTAGAAATACACTTATATATCATTATATAATTTGTGTCTATGTATAATATGCATATACACATGCATTTATTTTAATAGCTTCTTCATTACAATAATTTAAAAATATTGTGAAAATGAATAGCACTTCCCCAAATGTGTCTTCTTTAATTTAATTTTTGAATTTGCAAAGAGAATTTAAAATAAACTAAACTATTGTATAGGAATGTATTAAAACTCACAATTGAACCTGTTAATATATAAAATTAATATGTTCAAATAAAAATATAATGTTTTCAAAATACAGCCAACATTTAGATTTCAGTTCAGCTCATACGTTCAAATTAAGGTAATTCTATCAAGAGAGAATGTAATACCATTGAATACATGCATCTGTGAATGGGATATAAATGGCAAATGAAAAACCAGTACTTCAGATTTGGCTCTTGAAAGCTTTTGAAAATAGATAGCTGATAAATTCATTTTCGAGACCAGCAGATGTTCTCACAAATTACTTGAAGCAATTTGCAGTAAAGAGGCACAGCACTGCTTCACATTAAATATGAGTATATGGATGAGGCCCTTTCTGTAAAAGTAAATCACAGGTAATTCCATGGATGTCTTTTTTGGTACATATTACTGTATAATTATTGTCTCTGGCTACAAGAAAATGTTTAAATCATATATTTTAATGCAAGATTGCTTTTCTAAGTGTTTAAGTTGCCCCCAAAATTAAATTAAAATTTTATTTTTAAATTAGAAAATGAATGCCTGTAAAGGGATACTATGAGGGTCAGGGATTTAGCTCAGTGGTTCTGCCGCCTGCCTCATGAGGTCTTTTGAGGTGATATAATGATTCTTAGCAAGTGTTTATAGCTTTGCTTTCTATGTACAATCTAGATTATTTTGCATCCTTAAATTAATACTCTAGTCCAATAAAATATCATATACATTAACTAGCTGGCATTATTTCTTTTGGCATTTTTAAAGCACTGAAATGTTTTCAAAATATCTACAAATTTTGCCTATTGGCCTAGTTTTTGATAAACCTTACATGGATTTTATAGCAAATTTATGCTCTCTAATCTTTTAGATCGATAGAACATTTAGATTATGTTAATTTATATTTTTATAGAACAATACATTAACCTTAGTTTATTGTAATTTTTACTTTATATATTTTTAAAATCTTCATTATTTTTCTTTATTTGGTAATAACTCAGTTTAAAACATAAATGTATCACATAACTCTGCAACTTTTTTCTAATTTATTGTCCAATCTTTTTCATACTTTTCATATAATTATATTTATAAACATTTTCATTAAAAACAAAGACCCAACGAGTGTACACGTTAGCTTAGCCTTATGCTGGATGAGAATCATAGATATCTCTTATTCCATATCCTCATCTCCCACTATAAGGTCCTCGGGAGAATTTCCTATGATAACAAAGTCTTCTCAAGTACTTAATGAACTGGTTGATTAGAGCTCTTTCATTGTTAGCCTAATTAATAAAATGTATATTTATAGAATTACACTCACAGTTACAATAATATTTCACAATGCATGCCTAAAAGCATAGCATACTAAACTAGCATAGCTAGGTGTTCTCTGTTATCCATAATGTGTGTTATACTTTTATACAATTAGCAATTGATTTGTTTATATTTGCATCACCACAAACATTAGCAATGAATTTTACTCCACTATTAAAACTATTTTGAATAAGAAATAGGAATTTTTCAATTCCATCATAAAATTATAGGTTTTGTCATATATAAAATGCAACATTGGTCAAAACCTTGGTTATGCAGTGCTTAACTAATTTTTTTTGGATTAAATTTTTTTCTTCTAATACAGGCACTTCAGCTGTGATCATTTTGAACAAAGAAAATTTAATCTAAGTGTATCAATGAATTGATAAGATACAAGTGTTTTACATGATTTTTGACATGAGAATATATGAATTCATTGTACTTATTGTAATTTAGAGCTTAATAATGCAACTAAATGTATTGTCTTATTGTGGCTTGATGCATAACCTATAGTTTTTATAAGGTTCAATATTGACAAATAAAATTTGTCATTCTGTTTTAGAGAAGAAATATAACTATAGAGGTGTATCTGTATTTTACTTATTCATTTTCTTAAAATGTAACCATGTCTTGCTTTTGTTGAGATTAAAAGATTTTCATCAAAATATCATTTACTAAAATTAAAAACAAACTAAATTTGAAATATCTTCTAGTAAGTTTATAAAAATAGTTTCCTGCAAAATATTTTAGTTCACTATAAGATAGAAGGTATACTTTGTTAAAAATTTCTATTATGCAGTTATAAAAGAAAAAGAAAAAGAAAGAAAAGTGCCACTATATTTTAGAGCTACTGTTTGTAGGTGATATAAATAAGATTTAATGAACTTTCCAGCCTCACTTTAATTATTAGTTTTTATTTAACTTACTTCATTTTGTTTATTTTCTATTTATTAAAAAAATGGATTCGATGAGATCCCAACCGTTGTTGGGAATGTAGACTGTTGTATGGAGTTACCTCAAATATCAGTATGGAGTTACCTCAAAATAACTAGAATTAGAGGTCCCGTTTGACCCAGCTTTCCCCTGATGGGTGTCTTCCCAAAGAATTATCACACCTCAGTGATATACGTGTGTCCATGTTCACAGCAGCAGATTTTGTAATAGCTAAAACTTGGAAACAGCTCAATTGCTCATCAAATGATACTGGATAAAGATGATGTGTTTTTGTTTGTTTGTTTGTTTGTTTTTAATAAAATGGAGCAGTACTCAGCCATAAAGAATGAGAAACTAGAGACATTTATAGCTAAGTGGATGCACATTGTGGCCATACTCTTACATGAAATAAATAGGATGCAGGTGTAAATACCAAATAGTTTCTCTGATGTGAGAAACTGAAAGTGTAAAAAAGGATCAAAATGTATAATAGATAATGTGAAATAGGAAGAAAAGGTCCAAAGGGGAAGAGTGGAGGAAAGGAAAGAAGGAAAAGTAATAAATATGAGAAATTGAAACAAGTGTTTGTAAATAGGGAGGCACAGAGGGGGTGAAGGGAGGACAGGAGAGGAGGGGGGGAAATAAGAACCCAGATGTGTTATGTAAAGGTACAAATTCCCAATAACGAATGTCAGCACATTGCATACCTAAAATATACCAATAACGTTCATGAATTTTTTAAAAAGAAGATGAATGTGAAAACAATACGTAGGACAGTCAATTTACAAGTTTTTAATTTTGCTAACTTAAAGGATTTAGAAGTGAATAAGAGAAAGAAAAAAAAAGTAAGAAACTCTGAACATCTGGAAACCATTTTAACAGTTCTAAATACCAAAGTGATAAAAAAAAAAATAGAGCCAAAATTGTTTCTCTCTTCCATCTGAAATCAGCTCTGTAAAAGTAGAAAGAGATATGTGACAAAATCGCGATTGCATCAAACGATGAAGAAGATAATGCAGGTGATCTGAAACGTTTTCCAAGTTATAGGATGACTGCAGACCCCTGGAAATGTGGCTGCAGATACAGACAGGGACGTGGAGCAGCCCCTAGAAAAGCAATGGCCTCCACTGTACAGTGCACTGAGCAATCCCATTACCACATACATTTACAAGAATTTTAGTGTCACCAATCTTACAAGAAAATATGTGGACAGCAAAATATTGTGTAAAGGCTAATGGAAGTGAACCATTTGTCTCTTCTGGAAGATCTTTTCCAGGGCTTTCTCACTGATGAGTACAAATGACCCAGGATACCTCTGAGCTGCTAGCTTCCTGATGAGGATTTTCCATACATTAAAAGATCAACAGTGGCCCCCTCATCTGGAGCTGCATTTCTTTCAGTCCACTTAAATTCGTTGGAAGATTTGTGGCTCAGGCTTTGACTCTTGTAAAGTCATGTTTAACAGGTAAGTTTTTCCTCCAGGAGAAAACAAAGCTAAATAACAAGATACTTGAGTACTGTCTTTAGATGTAAGATGACTGCAAATCATATACCACCAAAAGTAGCTAATTGAAACAGGCCATTTTCCTTTATTTAGATAAAAATATCTTTAAGAGATGAAGGATTTGGTAAGTAGCTCTCGATATTAAAATCAGCATACCAAATTATAAAAAGATGAGTAAATATATTGTTTGAAGAAATAATAGAATGCAAATAAATGTGTAGTCAAGCAGATAACCAAAATTCCAGAAAGAGTGAAGAGAAAAATAATTATGATAGTGACAAAACATATTTTTCATAGTTGAAAAACAAATGTATTTTGAGTAAAATATCTAAGAAAAAGTAAGGAAAATTTTTATGCAAGTGCATCCAAATTTAAGGCAAAAAACGACAAATTTAGCACCTCAAACCTGAGACTGAGACAATATTTAAATCTGGGAGTTGAACCAATTAAATATCCTTGCACAGAATTTTGGCAAATTAAGATTATAAAGCTAAGTAAATAAGATACAATATAGATGAATTTTTTTTCCAGAAGGGCTGGCTTCTATCATATCAACAATTACAGAAAATTTCTTCATACCTAATTCTATTTATTAATGCAATGAAGATCTTTGATAGTTTTACTTTTTAATACAGAAGAAAATGTGCTATACAAATCTTAAATATTATAGAAGTGCCTTTTTGGTAGTTGGTTATGAAATATGTACAAAGGTCACTCATATTGGTGTATATCATTACCAAAATGATTTGAGAATATAATTAAGTGTTGATTCATATTTAGAATTATTGATGATCAGTAACCTGATTGAGCCACAAAAATCTGTCTTGCAGAATGTGAAGACTTCCTTTGATTTACATTATTTCTCTTGGAAGGAGGTATTATATAATAAGAGCAATTCAACATTCTGAAAAATCATTTTTTGTCAGTCAATAATTTAATCATCTTAATAATTTTTTTCAAGAATATTGAAGAAATTTAATAGTAAGCAAGCACTGCATCATTACTAATAGTTAAGCAGAGTTTTTGCACAAGAAGGGATGAAAAGGATAGATTTATATATGGATAGCTTTTGTTCTGGAAAAGGCAAGTAGAATATTCTTAATACATCATCTATAATATAACATGAGCAGGTCTATAAAAATAGATCCAGGACAGGACAGATACAGTCATGTCACATGATTTCCTTTTAGATAACTTCCCCCTTCAAAAAGGAAGAAAGGTTTTTAATTCAATCCTAGAAGGTGATTATAATTTTAGCCATATCCCTTATCTATCTCAAAGTGCAAATAATTTGAATCACAGTCCAATTTTTCTGGTATTTCAATCAATATAAACAACTAAACAAGTCACTGGGATAATTTTTTCATATCCCTTCCCATGACAGATTCTATATAAAAAGAATTTTATAGACGCTACTATGCCCATTATATTGTTATTTAGTCTGATTAGCTCTGCTGGAGCAGAATACTACAAAATTAGTAGTTTATTAAAAAAAAAAACTACTAAATAAGAATTCATTGTCTTATGTTTCTAGAGATGAGAAATTCAAGATTAAAGCTCTTTCACTCAACAGTCTGTCTTGCTGTATCTAAATGTAGCAGAAGGAGAGTACAAAACATTGCAAGCAGACAAATGTTCTCTTTTATACAGCAGCAGTTGCACCCAGTTGCACCCAGGATTGCTCTAATCATCTCTTAAAGATAAGATCACATTTCTTAATAGCACTACAATGGCAATTAAATTTTAACATTAGTTTTGAAAAGGGTAGCATTTGAACCAAAGCATCCTTCCCTGGGCCTCCAAACTCACTTTCTTTTCATATACAAAACACGTCATCCATTGCGATATCATTGAAAATCTTAACTCAGACTTGCATTATCTCAAATTCTAACGTCTAGAGGCTCATCTGTATCAAACATGCTTCAGTCTGAGGGCACAATTTATCCTGAAGCAAATTCTCTCCAACAGTGAGCCTGTGAAATCAAAACAAGCTACATGTCCTAATATAATGATGGTGCTGGCATAGGCTAGATATTCTCATTCCAAAAGGGTTTGGAAACAGGCAAAGAAAGAAAGGTTAAATGGTCCAAGTTAATCTAAAATCCTACAGAGAAAACAACATTGAAGCACAAAGCTGGAGAAAAATTTTATTTGACCTCATGTCCCACCATATGGACACACTTAAACTCAGTCTTCCAATATCTCAGGTATCTCTGTCCCCATCATGACTTTATTAAGCTTATTCTATCTGAAAGATGTCATGGCTTGAGCTCTTATGTCTGCAGCTCTCTTAGACTTCCATCACAAGACTATTGTGCAGAAAAAACATATGACCCCACTCCATTTCCACTCAACCTAGTGAGAAATCTCTGCAACCGTTCTGATTCAGTAGTTTTCCCTATCTTGACCCAGGGAAGGCTTTCTGTGGTGATTTGCCCATTGCACATTTTATCTGGGCCCCCAGGCTACACAAATCCATTAAAATCTAGATGAAGAAAACCTTATTTCCATTTCCCATTAAGTTTATCCCATTAAGTTTACATTTAGATATACAGTACAGTTACATTCATCATTAGGACCTTGTACCTTTACATGATGTATCTTGGTTTTTATTTTTTCTCCATTCCCCTGCTCTCCCTTCACCCCCTTCACCTTCCCTATTTACAAAGACTTTGGAGTAAATCTTATTCTTAACAGCTCTTGAATTCTACATGCTTCCAATTTAATATTCTATAGATCCCATCAAGCTTTGTCACTTACCCTCCCATAGTGCCAGCTTGAGCCATAGCTATAGTAACTGTGGACTCTCTTGCTAGAATGGGGGGCAGAGACTTGAGGCAGCCTTGTACAGTAGCCCCAAGCTTCTTCGTGCTGCTCTTGTTTTGATAAATGTCCTTCCTGCAGTACTTGAGACTCTGAACGTGAACTAGAAGAAGGGCCTCCAGTAATATACAAAGTGGCATGGGTCATTCTTCCGTTGTCTTTGTCAGTATACTCTGTCGTCCCTTCACACCAATCTTATTAAATGGTTGTTTACTTCTGGACGTGGAGCTTAGTATGGGTAAAGTGTTAGGGAATTAGCTTCGATCCCAGAAATGAGAATTAAAAGTTACTTTGCTTACTTTCCCGTACCGTTAGTTTTCACCCCCAAAATACTTTTACTCCCTATAAAATGACCAGATTAAGACTCTTTCAAATATCTAAATTGTTTCCTATTTATTATAATTTCCACTTTCAAATCATTTTCTTTTCATATTTACTATATGAATTTGAGAGAAGCTGTATGGTATTCTACATATTATGTTTAGCTATCTTTCTGAGATGCAACCTAATCTATCACTTTTAAATTTGACATTCTACAAGCTCTTTTGTATAAATACAATTAAGTAAAGTTCTTTGCCACTCTATAACAAGGGTGATTCTTATTCTAGCACCTAATGTCATATTCCTCATTTCATCTAAGACATCATCAAAACTTCTTTTATGATCTACATTTTCTGGACTTTCAGATCATAGATTACTAATATCTTAGAATTTTCACGCTTTCCCTAAGCATGTTTTCTAAGTTTCTGCTGGAATCAAACATAATGTTCCACTTAGGACAATATAGGTTTTTCTCACCTGATTCGAGCCTCTACTGTTAATTCCAAAGCTTCTTCTGCATTTTTTAGGTATCTATTATATAAGTTAATCTACTTCTCAAAACAAATTTTCTTTCTCCGGTTGTGTTGTGTTATTATAACACAATACTACAGACTTGGTGATATGTAATGAAGGGAAAATGATTGCCTCAACTTTTTGAATGGTACAAAGTTGAAGATCAAGGGCCAGCCTCTTGCAAGAACTTCCTGTCTGCATCATATCATGGTGGAAAGCAAAACAAATAAACACACTTTAGTGTTTTATGTGAATAATTTTGTCATCAACATGGATCAATTACAAAGGCATGATGAATAAAACTTTCACACACACTACAAATACATATCGTATGACTAGGTAACAAGAGGTTATTTTTCCATTGGAGTATTAATAGTAAACAGCATTTGGTAACATTTTTCAAATTACAAAATTTTTCCAAATCTTCTTTGGAGTATTGGAAACATGGCTTTGTGAAACTGGCAACCTCATCAACAGCAGCCAATCAAAAAACTAACTGAGATATGACAGACTACTTATCAAAAGAAGATTTTTATGAGGAGAAGACATGTAAATGTCCAACAAGTATATTAAAGATGCTCAAAATCATTAGTCATCATGAAATTATAAATCAAAGTCAAGAAATGGTTTCATGTAAAAAGAAAAGGAAAAATGTTGTCAATGATGCAGAGCAAGGAGATTTCTTATTCTCTTCTGGTGATAACGTAAACTATGGAAAAGGCTGTGGAGATTCTGGAACTGAATAAAAGTGCCATCATATAATCCAGTAATCCCACTATGGATATATACCCAGAGAAAATAAAATCCATAGCTAAGGGAGATATCTGAACTCCCAAGTTTATTGAGGTACTATTCACAATAGCCAATATATAGAATCAACAAAGGTGTTTCTGATGAGGTTAATATGGCATGTATTAAATAATGAAACATTTTTCATCCATTGAAATATTAAAATCCTCTCAGTTTACAGGTCTTTGTGTGAAATGAAATTGCACAAACACACCAAGATAAATAAATATCTTGCACCATATGTTTTCACTCTTGGAAACTAACAATCCAATCTCATAGAAGAGTGGAATAGTAATAATGGGTGCTTGAGATTGGGAAGGGCTGCTGAAAAGATGACAGAATGAAACTTGATAAAGCATATCAAAACACACTTAGGTGGGAGCAGTTGGTTCTTTAACTTCTGTTGTATTGTAGGACAGATATTGGTTACAAACATTTATGATATATTTCAAAGTAATTAGAAGTCTACAAAAGTTTCCAACATATACAAATGATGAGCTTGTGAGGCTGAAAACACTGTTCCTGACTTGTCATTACATATTTTATAAATGTATCAAATTATTGTACTGTAACCCATAAAGATATAGATATATTCTATTTCAGTTAAAATGAATGACTTAAGATCTATATTCTTTGTTCTGTGAAAGTTAAAACTGTTTTTGCTGCTTTCTCTTATTGGGACAAAATACCCTAGATCCTGGGATAGTCGATGAATGAGGAAAGGTGTGTTTTTCCTCTTGGTTTCGAAGGTTTTAGTTCCTGTTTGCTTTGTTCCACTTCCTATTGGCCAGTAGCAATGCAGACATGCATGTTGGAGGAAGCATCACATGTCACCGTGGCTGGAAAACAGACTCAGAAGTTACACCACGTGGGAGCTCAATTGTTTTGTCAATGTGTTAAGTTGTGAGTCACCTAAGAGGTTAGTGAAGTACTCATCTCGATAATGCCTGGATAGGTCACGGAGACCTGACATTTGGTACTCTGGTTGATACCTGATTGCTTCCTCTCTGGAACTGTTCTGCTGGTCTTCGTCCTGGTCACTATGATCTAACTAAACAGTTTACCTTCACTGTGCCTGTGCCCTTTCATCATAATGTTTCTGCCTTGGAGTCAGCCAAACGTCAACCAAACTCCTAAAAAATGTTATCACCCTTTCTTTAAAACTGCAGGTGTCAGGGATTTTGCCACGGCTACAGAAAAGCTGACAAATAGAGGCCAGTGTCCCGATACCCTCCTCAAAGTCTGCCTCCAGTGACCTGGCTTCCTTCCAAGATGTCTCACCTAACAGTTCCACCACCTCCCAGTAGCATCATGATCTGGCACCAAACCTTAAATTCAGGGCCTTCTGAAAATCTTCTACAAAAAACAGCAGTAAGAATAGTTTAATTCATAAATTATGTATTTGCTTACAACTTTCACAGACGAGGATAGACATATTTACTACTTTAAAAATTGGTAAGCCCAAATATCTAGGTTAAGCTTCATTGCTTTGTAAATGTATACCAAATTCTTTTTTGTAATTGAGTTTATTGGTACATTTTAGGCATACAGTGAAGTTACATTCATTATGGGGATCTTGTACCTCTACATGACAGGTCTTGGTTCTCATTTTTCCCCTTGTCCCTGCCCTCCCTTCACCCCCTCCTCCCCTCCCCATTTACAAACACTTTATTTCCATTTTTTCATTTTCTCATATTTTTTCTATTCCCTTATTACCTTACCCCTACCCTTACCACTTTCCCTACACCTTTAGCCCTTTTCTTTTCATTAACTACACTAATAGAAGGTTAGTTATGTGGGGTTTTTTATAATGGTATTTTTGTTTAATATTGGAAATTATTGGGGTTTTTTTTTGTTAATATTCTATGGTAAGATTTTCATTGATGTCCCTATTGGTTTAGCCATGCACAAGGGATACATATACATATAATATTCAAGTAAGGATTTGAAACATTTCTGGCTCTTCTCCTATCATGTAAAATTGGAATTTTACTTTAGTTATGTAATTGTAATTGTTTAAAGAATTACTGCACCTTTTTATCTTTAAAGGAAATTTGTGAAAAATATCTATGGTAACCTTTTGAGAGAAAAAAAACTCATGTGTTGCTTTCTGGAATAAAGATGTTTATAAGATTAATTTGTATATTTTCATTTTTTTTAGTTCAAGTTGTAGGAATTTTTTAACCAAAATGTGTTTAAATTATTTACACCTTCATCCTACTTTTAAATTAAACACAAATAAATTTTAAAACTATGTAAAATAGTGCACAAACATGTTTAATTATATTGCTTGGCCAGTTCACATTGTCTGAATAATAGAAGTTATAATTACTACTCTGAATGCACAAAGTTTAACTTACAATTATTATTCTCAATGCAAAATTTACCATGTCAGGGAAGTACAAGGATGCTACAAATTTCTTGTAGAGAAGGGGTAAAGGGGTAAAATGAGAACCAAGAACTGTCATGTAAATGTACAAGATCCCAATGATGAATGTAACTCTACTGTATACCTCAAATGTACCAATAAACTCAATAAGAAAAAGAAATCTCGAAATACAAGATATTTGCTCTCCAAGAAAATATTCCATGTTATGTATTGAGATATTATTAGAAAAAGTTATTATTATTATCATTAGCAAAAAAACTTGATGTAAAGTAAGTATGAGTTTTAAGAGGTTATTTCCTAAATTTAATAGTAAAAGTTGTTTTAAAGAAAGATATTACAAGGTCATTGTTATTAGAACTAAGCTTACATATAATGGAGAGACTTGAAAGTATGCTAGTTGAAATGAAGACAAAAGAAATAAATTGAAAAGAGGAAATTGATCAGCACAACACCTAACAACATTTTATGAATATAGATATGAATGAATTCTCCAAAGAAATCAAATGCAAAGTTTTTCACAGGGTTGGATTTTACATTCTTCGGAACTCCTAAGCCTAATAAATTCATTCATTATGGTTTTCTAATACAGTGAAGAAACCAGATTGATAAGAAGTATGAGGATAAAATTTATTTTTTGACCAAATAGATATTAAAAGATAATCTTAGACAATCCCAAAGAACAAATTAGTTCATATATGTGAAAAATACTTTGAAAACATGGTAAGCTTTGCTAAAAACTCAGAGAGAGAGAGAGAGAGAGAAGAGAGAGAGAGAGAGAGAGAAAAGAAAAAAACTATGTAACAGCAGAAAAAATGAGAACTAAACTACTAAAATGTGTATATTTGAAATTAATATTTATAGAAAGACAAGCACATTTTTGAGATCAAAATATTATGATAAAGACTAAATTAAAAATACTTAAAAATAAATTCTAAATATGACACATATTACACAGAATTCACTATTCAATGGATGACAAGCATGAATTTATGAAGAACAATTTGTTAATGAGGGAATAATTTGATATGCATCAAATTGATGTTGATATTCACTATACTTTGTCTTTCTCCTTCTATCCTTTTTCCTCTGACTCCTTCCATGTCCAAAAAAAAAGGGTGTGCCAATAAACAAAACAACCCAAAGAAACTAAAAGTATCTCTTTTACAATAAAATATTTTCATATCTGGTAGAAAGAATAATATCTTTGGGCATTTTCTCTCCGAAGTAAAACAAAGAACGAACTGTGAAAGTAAATATGTACCCAGTAAGAAATACTTTTAGAAATATAAGAACTAAGTAAATGAGGTGTTAAGCGTCAGCAAACACTATTTGATATTTTCTCAGTTTAAAAAGGAAAGTTTAATTTCAATTTCATGGTCTGAAATTAGCAAATAGTGAACAGAATCTTGATAACTTTGAAGTGCAAAAATTGTGTGCATAAAAGATGTTCCTAGAATTCTTATATTTAAAAATAAATCATAAATCTCAATAACATCTAGAAGATAACATGCATACAAAAACAATGAAGAAAATTCAGACTTTCTAACCACCATAATAATTCATAATAAATAAAGTTCTCAATTGATTAAAAATACTCTGAGATTACAATTTTAAACATTATATTATAGCTTACAAAATATATGCCTGAAGTGTTAAACAAGGTTAATATTTTAATTAAAAATTAGATTTCACAGACAAACAAATCCTGTTGTAAGATAAAGTGATTCAAATAATATTAAGTCAAATTGGAATAAGCAAAATTATATTAAATTTAAAGATACACACAGAACATAATGAAGATAGCTAATGTAAAAGGAAATTAAGTTACACAAAGAAAGTATGATATCCACATTCCAAATACTCATGAAAATTATAAATAAAAGTAAAATTAATATCATCTTACAAATTTCAAGTATGCAAAATTTTACATTTTGACAATACCAAATACTATAAAATTTGATAATGCCAGCATATCTTATTTACTCTTTGAATTAATATATACTGGTAGTATTTCTGTAGTACTTAATATAAAGAAGTACATAAAACATGAAATAAATTACAGAAAATCTTCCTTATTTCATACATGTTCATGGAGACCTAAAAATATTAATAGATGCAAAGTTTACAGAAGACAAAAATTAGAAGCAACAAATATCTAAAAGCAAGAATTTTGACATGTACATTTTGTAAATGGAAGGTAATGTGTCTAAGACATATAATTGAAAACAAATTAAAGCATTTATAGGTTAAACATCCAATAAAACCCACGTATTTATAGGTATATAAATATAAAATCAGAGTTTCAATTAATACTGTAAAGTGATGAAAATGATTTAGTAACTTCAAAATATTATGAAAAAGATGTATTTTGAATTCTAACAGAAAATGAAGTGATTTCTAAGTTTTTTTATTTTTTAAGATTGATAGGTTTTGATGTATTACTCGCTTTTACTTTACTATATTAGAAATAATTTGGTAACATTTAATGTAAAAAACATAGACTTCTGCTTCTATGTTCTCTTCTTAAATCTTTCCAATCAAAACTACATATGATTACCTTTAATTTAATAAAAGTTGTTTCAGGTTACTTTGTGACATGTATCATACCTTTTCCTTTTGCTCTGGGGAAAATAAGAAAAAATACAATAGCCAAGAAAAATATATATAAGGATTTCATAGATAGAATATCAGTTTTTATGAAGTTAAAATATTCACTGTATTTAACATTTTAAAAATTATAAATTACATGATAAATCATAAATTTTAATTTCTCAAAAATTGTGACTTAAATTTTTATTTTAAGATCATTTAAACTAATTTAATGCCTTACAAGCTCGGGAAAAATTATAGTTTTAATAAGTCAAACTTCAGTGTCCTTCAAAGGGAGATAAAATACAGAGCACTTTTTGTATTTATCTAAAAAGAGATTATTTATTGGAGGAAACTGGTAAAATTGAGGCATACTTTCAAAACACAGTTTTTTAACTAATCTGGGACTGCAGAAAAACAATGCATTTTTCATTACCTAATGCAAACATTATAGCTTTTCATGGACAAAGTATTAAAGCAAACTAAATATAGTAATTATTTATGACCAGTATTGGTTTAGTAATTAATAAAATCTTTCTTAGATATCATGAAAAATCAGGATATTAGATTTTTTAGCAATTACTCTATATCATTTTAAATTGAAAATGTATAATTTGTACCTATAAAACTTTAAAAATGTGCATTTTAGAAAATATTATATTGGACATTCTATTATGTAATGGTTTAAAAAAACATGCAATTTTGAATTAAGTGGTAGATTTACTATAATATCTTAAAATGGGATGACACAGAGAAAAAATGCATAGTTTGTTTTCTGTTAAGTATCTGTTTTGATTGATGAATATGTCTGTTTTGTGTGTTTTTCCCATCCAACTGAACATCTGTTTTTCTAGGCTTCTTTTTTCATTAATAAGGATGTTGAACTTGGAAAGTAATCTCAAAATAAAGTACCAACTGTTCCTAAGACACCCAGGCCTGTTTTGGAAACCCTCTGGGACATGGGTATGTCAGGCTGCTTCTATCCTGCAGACAGCAGAAATCTTGACAGATGCTGGTTTTGCTGCTTAGATTAGCCCTAAAGATCAAACACCTCAAAAGATGCCAAGCCGTATTTTCTCAAATGGAGTAGACAGAAAAAACAGCATGAGTGAACATCCCTTGTTTGGTACGAACTGTGTAGAATGTATTGAATACACACATATGAACCATAAGTTGTCCTGTTCTAATATAAAACATATTAAGGACTGTTCTACATGTTATCTAAATGTATAGGTCTTGGTCAGTTTTTAAATAGATATGTATTCACTGAGATACATGGACATATCAAAAAATAAGAACAATATGCACACACTCATTTATAATTGTGTGCTAAGGTTGACCTCTTTATCTGATTAAGTAGTTAATTAACACTTTTAACACACTGAAGTATGCAAGTATTGTAATACTGATTATGCCCAAAGCAGACTGTGAAGAGTTAACCCCACAACTGCCTTGTTTTGAGAGGTAAGTCTGGCCAAAGCTTACGTGCAGAGGTCAGAGTAACTCTCACCCGCAATCCCTTCGCACAACTAAAACATGCTTACTAGAAGGACAGTGTTCTAATTATGATCATATATTTTGTCTATTCTGTTCCTAATTTGAGAATGCATTGTCTCATCCTTTATGGGCTTGTTTACATTAATTTTAATAGAAACCACTCGTGGTTTGCTCTTAACCCAATTGCCAACAAAAGTGCCTGGGACTGGCCAGTGCCTTTGTCAGGTGCACTGGCATTGGTCGTCCTGGCACACACCCACCCCCCGGCTCTTAGTTCTGCCTCTTAGTGTATTTTCAGGCCTTAGCACATTCTCAGGCCTTCATCGAGCACCGGGAAGGTAGAGACTAGATTTACTGAAGGCGTTTCTCGCAGAAATAAAGACTACTCTTTGAAATTAAAACAATAAAGCATCACTTTTCTGGTGTAATGAATATTTGATCAAGTCTAGATTGAAGTAAAAATGACTTCCATCTATATTTATAATTATAATCTAGACTATTATTTTAACATTTTATAATAATTTGAAAATCATAAATCAATAGCTAATTAATTCAGCGATATATCACATATAGCAACATCTTTTGTAGGGACTAATTTTAAGGAAAAATGGTTGTGGAGTAAAGCAAAAAATGAAATTTTGGTTTTTGAGAGCAGTTTTCAACTATTTTGAAATTTAAATATTTATTTTTGATGAGGGCATTTAGTGCACAGAATTATACATGTATAACACTTTGCAATTTCAAAATATTTTTTTAATTGGTTTAAATTTCATTCCAACTTCATAGCACACCAAAGCATTCACATGGTATATGCTATTATATTTTATTCTACTTATAGAAAATGAGAAAGTTTACGTAGAACAATATAACCATGTGCATCACGATTACATAGTTCCTATTAGGGCAGGGTAGGAAGCAAAGTTGAATAATTTGTTTTCTAACTACATATTTTTTGGATATTATGATTTTCCATCTTCTATAAGTAATAATTTGTCAAAGATCAATTTTTCCTTAGATACTAACACTTAAGAGAACATACAGAATGAGAACTAATGATCAAGAATAGAATATTGAGAACACTTCAGTAAAAATGACCTTTTGCCCTATTATGAGTTAACTCATTAAGGCAATTGGTTATCAATGCTAAGTGAAGGGTCTGCGATTAAAACTGTGAACTATAATCAACATGTAAGTTTTAAAATACATTTTCCATTATATTTCAAATTACATGCTATATATATATATATATATATATACACACACACACATATATATACATATATACATATGTATACATATATATATATATATATATAGAGAGAGAGAGAGAGAGAGAGACTTAATAACATAGTATTTCCAAATTATGGAAGAAATTATTGAAACTGTAAAAAACAATATTTTCTTTGTCCATATTACTCATAACATTAATGGTTGAAAAGGATCTCTCCATTTTTAACTTAAATTTTTAAAATCTATTTCTGTGGGTTATAGATTCAAGTTCCAAATTCTTTTTTGCTCTACTGGGACTCTGTGTACATTTAAAGTTTAGAATATTAAGAAATTCTGTAGAGTTTATAAAATGGAAGACATTTGAAAATTTTTCAGTTTTCTCACCTGTGACTGTATTAAAACAAAATCATTTATGAAGTAACCAATATAATACATATTGCTTTTACTACCAACAACATAATTTAACAATGTATAAAATAAAATATATAAACATAATCGATTGCAAATTATCTGATCAAATTTTAATGTTTAAAAATTAAAGCACCAGCATACAGGGTTCCAAGAAATTTAAACACTTTTGACGCATAAACTATCATAATGTGAGAAATTACTACCTCATAAAAGTTAATATAAATTCTAATGTATCTAAATCTGCTGTTTCTTCATTGTTTCTATCCTCATACAGGCATTCCTTTCCAGCTGGTAAAGCTAACCGAAGTTTAGATAATTAACAATGTGAAACAGAAAGAAAGGGGATAAAGGTGTAGTGAACGTGGGAAGGGTAGGGGAAAGGTAATAAGGGAAAAGAAAAAAATTTGACAAAATGAAAATTAAGTTTTTTAAATGGGGAGGGGAGGGGGAGTTGAAGGGAGGGCAGGGACAAGGGGAAAAATGAGAACCAAGACCTGTCATGTAAAGGTACAAGATCCCAGTAATGAATGTACTGTACTGTATACCTAAAATGTACCAATAAACTCAATAAAAGGAAAAAAAAAGCTAACTGAATTTTTATCTGCTTATTATAGCTGTATCTTTGCATGTTCATGTTTCTTAATGTGCCAAGAAAATTAAAAAAACATAAATTTAAATCAGCCAAACCAACCATGGAAGACATGGATTATGCACCACTTAATGTTTGATGAATAATAATTGTATTATAATAACGTATACTTTGGGTTTCTTATCAAAGAAAAATCTTGATATTTAACTTTCTATGTCTGAATTATTTCATATAGCATTTTGGTCTCAAAATGCATTCATTTTCCTAGAAAAGGCTCAGATTTGTCCTTCTTCGTGACTAAGTAGCACAAAAGAAAGATCACTGTAAATGGGCAGATAAACGTTGTGGAGATAAGAAGGGGATCTGGCATTTCAGGAGAAAGGGAAAGGAAATGAAAAGTAACGAGATGCTGTACGTGTACTTACCAATAACCGGTGTGATAGTTAATTGACTGTGACAACTGTCATAAGAAACGCCAAGCTAAATCCGAGCAACATAGCTCTGGGTGTAGTTGAGGAGATTTTTTTGAAGAGAATTTGACTGTGACAACTGTCATAAGAAACGCCAAGCTAAATCCGAGCAACATAGCTCTGGGTGTAGTTGAGGAGATTTTTTTGAAGAGAAAAATACAAAAAAAAAAAAAAAAACCAAAAAAAAAAAACAACAAAAAAAACCCACCCTTGGTAGACTATAGGATGCTTTTTTTCCTCATTGAGTTTATTGGTACATTTTAGGTATACAGTACAGTTACATTCATTATTGGGATCTTGTACCTTTACATGACAGGTCTTGGTTCTCATTTTTTCCCTTACCCCTGCTCTCCCTTCACCCCCACCTCCCATTGAATCGTCTCCAGTATGAACTACAAAAGAAAAGGAAGGAAGGTTCACTTCTGTTTCTTTAGAGGCATTCCAGTCTTGACCTTCACATGGAATGTCATCTCCTGCCTTCCAGCATGGACTCCTCAGTCTCCAGCACACTTTTCAGGATTCCTTCACAGCCCCTCTGGCCTCTTAAAACAGACTCGAACCGGACAGTAAAATGAGCACAAAGCTTTGTACTGAATCCTGCAGATCTTCAGTGTACAGGGAGTCTTTTTGCACTTTTACACACCTGACTCTGACCTATAGGTGGCCATTATATGCCAATCTTGTAAATTCTTACGTTTATCTTATATTAAGTCTGTTTCCCTACTAAGCACTGACTGATACAGCCCATAAGGAATACATATGTGTTGCAAACATAGAAAAATATTTTTTAAAAATATCTTATGCATTCATTCAGTCCTTTCCATAGTCAATTTAATTGCATCTATTAACAGTACAAATGGAATGTTAAGATCCCCTCTTTTACTGATACTAGCTTCTTCAAAATCCTCTGCTGAATTGATGTAATATTTAAATTTGTATGATGAATAATATTTAACTCACTTTGCTATTCATATACATTAACCTAGTCTATACAGTATTTCAGTCATAAATAATCTTAAATGTGCCCGAATTGCAAACATAAATAAAATATAACTTGTGCTATTTCTTGTAAACACTTAGAGAAAAAATAAGATTTAGCTCAGGTAATCTGCAACACTTACTCAAGCCTGTTCTTTGTATTTCCCAACAGTAGCAAACCTCTTTTCAGTGCCTTCCAATTTACAAATGGCTTCTTGTGCAAATAAACTGTTACATTTTCATTGTGTGTAGTTGAAAAAGTTTTTAGAAATAGATTTGTATATCTAATAAGTATTTTCTATCTGATTTTGGAATAATCTGACAATGAAATACCAGATTTTTTTAAACTATGGCACAAAGTTATCTTTACTATAGTCCTTAGTAGAACTGGAGAGTTTTCTGTTTAAGTGGAAATCTCAAACACCAGGGACATGCCTGTTAACGTGGTTTAAAAGTAGAGAAATAGAGCTCAAACATTATCATGTTATTTTTCATTAAAAACTAAACTTTCAGAAAAATTTTAAGTGAAATTAAATAATACTAAATATACAAAAGAATGGTTGTACCATATTAAACTATTACAAATTCATTTATTCATGTGCTCTTCCAGTTATTTAATATGGACTTATGTTAATGATTTAAATATTTAATTAACAGTTGCATTTAGTTTAAATTTTAATTATCATAATAATAACTAAAATTCTGTGGAATATTCACAAATTTCCCCTTGTTTCATAAAGAAAATAATAAATTGGGGAACATAACCATATGAAATTTACATTCAAACTACAAAGAAAAGTTGACTGAAAACTGGTATATAAACCTCACATTTAAACTTTTTAAATTATCTGTAGAAATTAAATTTACATTTGCATGTGAGTGCAGCAAATTTTATTGAGTCTAAGAGTATATGGATAGGTATAACTAAAGAATGATTACAAATATGCTGCTATATTTAGTATATACACAAATTAATCAGAGTGGGTTTCTTTATTGTGAGATAATTGGCTTTTCCAGTATTTTTTCAGTCCTTGCTGTTTGGCTCTGGTGACTTTCTAAGAAAATTACTCTTCCCAAAATGAATGCTAATGGTGGCTCTATAATTGTGCAGATAACGTGAGATTAAACATCACCCAGCAATATTTGTTGGGGTGAATATTTTACTCCTAATCTGATACAGCTTGTGCAATAATCTTGGTGGCATAGCATTAAGTTGTGCTGCCAAGCAAGCCTGGTCAATGTCCTTCTGGATCAACTGTAGTGCAACCAATGATTACCAGCAGATCACAGTGATGTTACTGCAGAGTGAATTATAACAAATTGGATGTTTACAGAATGGGGAAGCACAGGGTATAACTCAATTACTTCCAAATTAAAATCAATTAACCTTACAATAACCTTACTTAGTATCATCAATTGATAAGAATGCTGATAAAGCTTCAGTCTTTAAAGATTCATTGGGAGGCTAATACATATCTTTTACTAATGTTGCGCCAGACCCTTTGGTTTTAGTTTATGGAATGTTTATGTATTTGTTTTATGAAGCAGATCTTGCCATGAAAATAAGTCTCTAGGGGTTTTTCATCATAATTATCTAAAACATTACTGAAATTGCTATGCTCATCTCAAACAGCTTTAAATCTAGCTTATAGATCTTACATATAATTTGGAACTATTAACGGAGGCATACACACGGTGAAAATCATGAGGTGCAAAATTTTTCAATTTCATCACTACGTATAGCATATATGCACTGACTTATGACACTTTATTGCATAAAAATGAGAAATTATGACTAAAACAGCAAAATAATGAAATGATTTTTTAAAATGAGAGTGTTTTTACATTTATCTATAGAGACATTGAAAGATGACCATGGGATGCATGATATTTCAAAAGATGCAGTACTGTGAAAGTACATCATTCCAGCAGAATTAGGCATGGATCTGCTAACGTGAGGTAACTTGTGAAAAGGAAAGTTCTCTCTCTATACTTTTTATTATCTAGAGCCTACTTTCCTTCTACATCTGGCCTAATACTCTTCTGTCTGTCATTCTAACAAAATTTCCTAAGACTTTTCTTTTCCATACAGGTAGGCTGCCTAGAATTCCATCTTTCCCTTACTTAATCTAGGAAGCTTTCCTATATCCATTATTGGTAATTGAATGTATGTATCCATTTTACAAAAGGCTGATATAAATGTTTTCATAAAGGAATGTGGTTGGTGGTCATTGTGGAAGAAACAAGGACAGTCAAATGTTCTCCATTAACTGAGACATAAGGGATGGTGAAGCATCCTGTCTTTTAATAACATCACTGCCCATCCTGTGAATTACAAAATACTTAGAATACCAAAGAAAAAAATACTAAATAAATTGCTTTCTATAAATTTACCTTTTGATAATGACTTTTATATGAACTATTAATTTGCCAATATCTCACATAAGTTTGGATGCCTTTAGCAAAGATGAGAACTAATGTGTGTGTGTGTGTTTATATA
>NW_022900936.1:18736613-18762177 GCF_012274545.1 Fukomys damarensis
TTTTTGGTACTGGAGATCAAACTCAGAACCTTGTACTTGAGAGGCAGGCAGTGGAACCACTGAGCTAAATCCCCTGGCCCTCTACTACATATTTTAATTAGTAAAATTTTCAGTACATGTGTGAATAGGACAGTTGGAGCTTAAACATGGGACTTTTGAATCCAAAGTATGTTATTGTTATGTTCAATAAATTGAATGTCTGAATGTTTTAGAGCCATTATTGTGTCCTGGGAAACACAGGCTGCAAAAAACTGTGTCTGAGTTGTACAGAGATGCTTCGAAGAATGGAGTCTTCTCAGCTAAATCTTGAGAGATAAAAAATTGATAGAGTCTTAGAAAACAAAGTATATATATCAGGCAAGAAGAACACATAACAATATATAAGATACAGATTTATCAAAAATAAAAAAATATGAATGATGTTTATAGGTGTTTTATTTGGAATTTAGAGCAAAACGTATTGATCAGAGATGAAAGTGTAGCCATTAAGATTCAATGTGAAGCCCAGCATGGTGGCTCACTCCTGTAATCCCAGCACTCGGGAGGCTAAGGTAGAAAGAACAATCATTTCCCAAACATACAAATAATTTGCTCAAAGGCATTATAGCATTCTGTACAAAATATTTGTAAAAAATGCTGAGTTTTCTTATATGATACTCTTAGTGTATGAGTTTTGAATGCCATATTATATTATTTGATCTTTAGATGTATTTGACCGTGTAATTTTACTGTTTTTTTTATTTCATATTTTCTTTTAATGTTAACACGATGTTACATTTATAAAATTGTTTAAATAAAATGTCACATCGTGTTAGCAAAAACTTGTCTTCACAGATCTACTTCTCCCTGTATTGATGAAAATATTGGAAGCATTATATGTTTAAAAACAGAAGACTAAATAAGAAAAACATAGGATTTAGGATTCACTATTTTGACATTTTGCATAGGACAATATTGTGTCAGGAGGATCAGTTTAAGAAAATGACTGTCTGAGAAAAATTGAAATCTATATTTGATTAGATGAAATTTCTTCTCATAATCTCTTCAAAGGGAATTTCTTATTCCTGTATATCACATTAAATATGATTTTCTTTCTTTCTTTTTCTTTTCTCCCCCACTTTCTATGTCATATTAGATATCGTGCTGTAGACATTCAACAGCAGCAGAACACAGATTCAATCTTCAACTTGTCCCTACACAGAAGTCAACCGTAGTGGAAAAAAATAAATTACTGAGACATTACCTTGGTATTTTTTTTCATATGAAGAGTAAAAGGAATTAATGAAAAAAGCAAAAAATGTGATTTCTTTATAAGGAAGATATGGCAAAAAATAAATAAACAAAAGGAGAAGGAGCAAGTGTAAGGGAATTTCTATAGGAAATGAATTTTAGCCCAAATACTTCCAATGATTAAACTTTATAAAAGTTTATTTTCTGAGCTTTATGTGAATGCCTTCATGTTTTAAATTTCATTTGTCTACAATGCTAGATATTCATAAAATACAGAAACAGGAGTAGCTTCCCTAGGTGTGTCAGCCTAGTTATTCTAGTTGTGAGTGGTAAGACAGAAGAATAAACAATGATAACTTTATCTTAAAATTTCTCACCCAATCTCTTAAATATATATTGTATACAAATATATCCCTATACAGTCTTCGATAATTTAGTATGTCTAATTATATATACATATGTATATCTATATGCAAATAAAACTAGGTTTATCCATGCTTTAAACTAAAAGACTTTTATGTACAACAAAAGCACTTAGAATACCTTAACCCATTGGTCTCAATCAAAACATGTGAATATTTTCCTCTTTGTTTTCATGTCAAATAATCTCAAGTATTGTGATCATTGTATATTCCATAATCTACATGTGCATGTTTGAAATATTGTATATATTTCAATTTAAGGAGAGCACATAAGATATATTTTTGTGAAATTTACAGATAAAAGTCCTGAGGTTTCCATGAGTAAGACATTTCTGTTCTGCAAGTAACTGAGCCAAATAGATGACATGGACTTCAGACAGTATTAACACAAGTCCAAATCTAGATGATGCTCTTGCATTGCTCTGCTTTCGGGTGTTATCATGACAATGTTGATTCTCTATTTTACGTGCCTGGGAAGCAACTTAAAGGAAAGGTACATATATGGCATTTACAGGGATCATTGAAATATGGGATGATTATTTAAACTATTAAGAACTTTGACAGAAAAGCACATGTTGACTTTGACCCCCCCACATCTCGTACTATCTAGATGGAAAGTAGACTTATACCATCGTATATCCTCATCGGCCTTATTCACTGGATCTCTTACTGTGCAACTTCTGGCTCTTCCTTCATGTGAAAGTGACCATTAACAGCACATGTTTGAATAAATGCAGGGCATACATGCAAATATGACAGTGCAAGTAATCTCAAAATCTATAATGTCTGTGTTTTACATACCGGGGGTAGCAGTCCAGATCTCTTCAGAAACATCTTGAGCCATTACACCACACAATGCCAGACAAGCTCTATCTGTTTTCAGATTTTCCTTTTGATTTTCTTGCATCTTCTGCCTAAGATAATATCCTGTCTCAGTCGGTGCTTACTTGAGAACCAGATTTAATGAAAAATATATTAGAATTTACAAGATTGGCTAACAATGGCCTCCCACAGAGTAAATGGTGGAAAAGTGCAATAGGACTGTCTGTGTGCTGGAATTCAAGCATCCATGCTAAGGCTTGGAACTCACAGTAGTGCCTGTGAGAGCCGATCCTGAGACTGAAGGATGTGCAGAGGAAGACTGAAGGCTTGGTACTGGAGGCTGAAGAGTCTGAACTGGAATCCAGGAGATGTGTCTGAGATGCGGGTGAAGACTGGAGGTCCTGCGAAGAAGCAGACAAGCCTTCTTTCTTCGTTTCTCTTTTGTTCTGTTCAGACAGATATGTCACTTATATCCAGGGTGGGTGCTCTGTGTTCATAAATCCTCTCAGCAACATCGAGACATATTTTGATCCAATTTAGTTGGTGTTTCTTATTCAAGTTGTCACAATGAGATAACTATCACACATTTTGAAATCGCTATGTAATATTTCATTTATTTCTATAAGAATTTTGGGCCAAATGACATTCAGCCATTTCATGTTGCAGAATTGAAGATGTTATTTGAACGTAGGAAAATTGATTTAATTTGGGGGAAGTTAAAATATCTCTTTTGGTGTTAAAACATTAATATTTGGACATTCATTTTGTATTTGTTATAAAATTTGCTCCTTTGTTATCTCTGATACTTTGTAGCATGATAAAACATCTTGTATCTCTACTACCCAAAACTTGTAAGGAAGAAAATTATCTATCTATGCTTGCTGTAATCATACGTCAACCTCAATTACTAATTACCCAGGTAGACTGAACAGATTCAACTTCCACTGTTAAAATTAAGGCCTTATAAAATTACTTTCTGAGATGCTGTTACAATATTGAATACAATAGATGCTACACAGGAGGGATTCATGTAATATTTGCTCAAAAGTTAATAACTATGCTCTTATATATTTAATATTTATTATTTTGATGAAAAACTTATGATTCAATTGGCATGTGTGCCAGTCTATGATTAGTCTTTCTTTACATGTCAAATATGTTGGCATTATATTTAAATGCATAATCTCATAAAATATATATATTAATATACATGTCTGTGTATATGCATACATACACAACTACACACGTATATAGGTATATACTTTTCTTCTCTCTGTCAAGAAAAGCACCAAAAAGCATATCAAATAAAGTTTTCAATCTCATTAGGTATTTTCACAGATGTTCTGATGGCTTTGATTGTTTGCCAAATATCTTGAAACTTGTAGCCCACTCAAAGTACTCAGGCTCTTGCACATGTCACAGAGTGTCTGAGTTGAATGACTAGAGCTTGTACTTCTCCAACAGCTAGGATCTAGATGAAATAGTTATGAAATTGCTTTTCAGAAAAACAGACAATCAAATAAGTTTAGCTAGACTCTGTTTATCCAAAGAGGGAGAACTTAAAAAAAAAAAAAAAAACCTGAAAATATGTTTTACTAGTGAGGAATTCTTTAGCCTTAGATGTGGGCCAGGAAAAGATAAACTAGCATTAGGAAACATGGGTACTTGAATGGAAAAGTGACATGAGCATGGGAAAGTAAAATGATAATGCTCTAGAATATTTCTCAAGAAAAAATGTCAGAAATGGATATGTGTGGTAGATGACAGGAGGAGTGAAAGACAATGATTTTAAGAATGATCAAATATACTTTTCATGAAATCACATTTAGAGCATCCTGGTTAAAAATACAGACAGGAAACTATACAATTCATCTAGATTAAGAAAACCCAAGAGTAGATCACATTCTGTACTTTTAATTAAAGGTTAATTTTTCCTTTTTTTTTTTTTTACTTTATTAGTACATGTTTGCAGTACATGCATTTTACAGTCATCTTGGGAAGTTGGTATGTGTACATAATATAGTTTGTTTTTAAATCCTGTCTCTCCTTCAGTTTTTTTTTTTAAGAGTAGGAAAATTTTATTGAGAGAAAGAAAACTTCTGTCTAAGAGACAAAAGGGTGACCGGCAAGTGGGTCGCCTCTCCAGTTCTCTCTTCCCCCTTTCTTACCTATTGATCTTATTCATCTTAGTTCTCATTGATAGAATGTAGTGTCCACATTCATTGAGGTTAATGTATCTCTGTTATAAATTATATGCCAAATATATCTAAGACAGCAGTAACTGAATATGAGAAAATTAAAGTTATCAAATTATAGATAGTAATTGGCTTCTGATCAATACTGTAGGATTGGAGAAGTTTCACAAATTTAAGGTTATTTTAAACTTTTACATTTTATTATCAAGTTTATTATAAATTATTTAATTAGACTGGTTTTCTAAGTCATTTGGTAAGATTTTAAACAATAAGTAATATTTGATGGAAGCAGGAAGAGTGTGCTGGTGACAAAGGAGACAGTAGCAAAGACGGTAAAGTATTATCAGTACAAATTTATATACAATTTAAAGCATTTGTAAAAGCAATTTCAATTGCTACCTGGTAATTCTATTGCAGCTGATAATGTTTATATAAGAAATACACATTTTACAGAAATAAGATTTATATTGCAACATAAGGTATCTTACAAACGTTTTCCTGAGACACTTAATGATAGTATATGAAATAGACATCTGCTTTAAAAAAGGAGAAATATGGAGATTGGATAAAGAAGGTGTATTTTTTCTATAAAATGGAATACTACTCAGCCATAAAGAATGAGAAATTTGAT
The DNA here is from genome assembly GCF_012274545.1 of Fukomys damarensis. Classification (NCBI taxonomy): domain Eukaryota; kingdom Metazoa; phylum Chordata; class Mammalia; order Rodentia; family Bathyergidae; genus Fukomys; species Fukomys damarensis. The sequence continues at coordinate 18,741,914 of NW_022900936.1, forward strand.
TCATTCATAGGAAAATGGATATATATTGAGGATATACTCCTAAGTGAAATAAATAAGTCACACATGTGTAAATACTGAATAGTTTCTCTGGTGCGAATAAAGTGTAATAATACATAAGATCCTAATGAGATAACTGACATTGTGAAATGGGAAGAAAAGGGCTAAAGGTGTAGGGAAAGTGGGAAGGGTAGGGGAAAGGGAATAAGGGAAAAATGTATGAAAATGAAAAAATGGAAGTAAAGTGTTTGTAAATGGGGAGGAGAAGAGTGGGTGAAAGGAGGGCAGGGACAAGGGGGAAAAAATGAGAACCAAGACCTGTCGTGTGAAGGTACAAGATCCCAACAATGAATGCAACTGTACTGTATACCTAAAATGGACCAATAAACTCAATAAAAGAAAAAAATAATAAAAAGGAGAAATAAAAAGCAGTAAAAGAAAAAAAACACATTATTTAACTACTGATTATTTTGCTTTAAACAAAATAGATTCCAATTTCAACACTTGTTTCATTGAAAAATGAAAAAAAAATTGATATTCCTAATATTATTTTAACTTTATTCTGATCATTTTATACTCAGAAACAAATTGCATCTCTTTTAGAGGTGTTTAGAATGAATATTTCTCTTAAATTTTAATTGATTTAGAAGTATTTTTAAAAATCCACCATGTTTAAGCATTTCAATATCTGAGTACATATTGGAGATAGTGTTGTCATTATCTTTTCTTGAAATTGTACAGAAAAGAAAGAAAAAAGGAAAGAGACAAAGGGAAAGGGGAAATTGGAGGGGCAGGGGAAAAGAAAGTAGGGAATGGAATTAATATGAAAATATTAAAAGCGTGGAAACAAAGTCTTTTTAGACAGAGAGGGAGGGGTGTGATTTAAGAGAGGGCAAGGGGATGGGGAAAAATAAGAATCTAGATTGATTATGTAAAGGTGAAAATTTCCAATAATGAATGTCATTATATTGTATTCTTTAAATGTACCAATAAAATTAATTTTTTAAAAAGTATACTGTGACCAAATTGGTTTATTCCAGGGATGCAAGAATGATTTAACATATAAAGCAGTAACAATATATTGTATAAATGGAATTAATTGTTAAAATGTTATCTAAGGGAGAAATATGACAGAAAAATATCAAAATAATAGATCTATTGTGTGTTCTCTGTCAAGGCCAAGCAATTCTCTGATTCTTCTATACTAACCAGGCGTAATTCATTCCTATGTTATCTATGTGGAGTCAGCACCAGACCCCCTAAGTAATAGCACCAAGTCCCACTTTCCTATTTCTTTTACCAGTGGCAAGGGGGCCCCTGCACTTTTTAGCAACTACACATTCAGGGATTCCCATGACTCATTCCCGAGGTTCAGTAATTCACTAAAATAACTCACAGAACTCAGGAAAGCAACTTATGAACACTTACTGGTTTATTGCAAAGTATGCAATTCACAATCATCCAAATCAAAAGGATGCAAAGAACAAGGCCCAAGGGACAGGAGTACAAAGTCAGTCTCCCAGCACATCCATGTGCTTACTAATGCAGAAACTCTCTGAAATCTATTGTTTAGGGATTTTCATGAAAAGCCCATTATATAGGGATGATTGGTTAAATTCTTGGCCACTGGTGATTGAACTTAATCTCTAGCCCTCTCCACTTTCTGAAAATCGGGAAAGGAATAGGGGAGCTGAAATCTCCCACCCTTTTATCAAGGGGTTAGTTTTACCACCCTTGGCTAAAGCTCTTTAGGGTCCCTTTCTCACTATGGGTCATTTTAGCATACTGAAAACAAGTACGTGTCTATCTGTCTGTCTGTATGTATATATGCATGTATGCATGCATATGTATATGTCTGTATTTATGTATATATGTACACACACTTGTATTGTAAACATATAAAATTACATTAAATATTAATAAACTTTCTGTGTAAAAAATGTTATAATCATCTAAATAGCCATAGAAAAAGCTTCTTACAAAATCAAACATCTTTTATGATAAAATTTTTGATAAAATAGGTACGGAAATATTTTAGTTTAAAGTTAAGTTAAATATTGCATGGAGTTTATTATTTGAAAATTCCAAAATATAATTAAAAGTGTTAAATAAAAATGAGATGGTAAGAAAGAGTGAGAGTTTTGTTATAGAAATTCTGACAGGTTAATAAACTGTGAAGAAAATTTTAAATAACACAATAAATATTGTTAAGCCTCCTTTTATAATTCATCCTGAATTTATAAAATTGAAGCATCAAAGTCTTTACTCTGATTACTAACAAATTCCACTTGCATAAAAAAACTTTCTTAAGCTTGAGGAGATTTTCTTATGTTACATAAAGAACTGGGACTACAAGTGGATATTCTTCACCAAGGAAAATATTAAGTGGCGTTTCCTGAATGGCTTCCATACTTTTACATTGAAAAGTGATCTTGGTTGCAGAAATGATGTCATGTTGTTTACTTCAAACCAAAGGACAGGGTCCTCTCCCTCTTAGAAATTTTTTCCAGAAAGTTAGCATATTTGTATCAATGAAATCAATGAAATTTTTTCATCATCCAACTTTTACAACTGAATAGTGTCTTATGACTATATTTTTGAAATATACAATGAATTAGTGCATATGTGCTTTCATTTCTTCTGAATATTAGAAAAGTTTTAAATGACTTTATTTCCTCACATAGACCTTTGTTCACTCTTTACAAGCATTGAAAATTGTTCAAAAATGAATCTTTCTGTACCTAATTTGTTGAAAGTTGCCCTTTCTACTTAGTTGAAGATTTTGTGCTGCCAAAGTGAGCACTTTATTTAGTACAAGTAAATGTACAGAAATTTTTACATATGTGTGTACACATATGATTTTTACTTTTATATATAATCATGAGATTGCGCGTTTGCGTGCATATGTGCATATTATGTGAGTGTGCTCTTTTGTGTGTAAACATAAATTTTTTAAAGGCAAGACAAGGACTTTTTAAAATCTTTGCTCTTCTAAATTAGTATAATCATTTCTTGAGAGCCATGAAATCCTAAATATGTTTTATGGGGCTTCAGCGTTTAGTCAAACAAATATTTCACGGTAAGTAGATGTCTTTTATTTATGATTTCTCTTAATTTTTCACTCATTTCTACATATTTAGAAAATCAGGTGGTATCGAATATCTGTACAGCATTACATAATCTTTATTTCTTTTTTTCAGAAGTGTCAAGATCATGCAGTCATATTCCACAGGTTACCTCAGCTAAAACAGTGCTAAATGAGGCATAAGGAGCCATGAGGAGAGCTTTACCCACTACAACAGGCAGTTGGCTGAATCAAGCTGGAAGCCACATGAAGACTATTGAGTACAAGGTTTGCAACAACATCAGAAAAGGGAATCTCTGAGGCCAACATAATTCAACAGCAGACACTAACATGTAATCAAAAAAGAAATTTCAAGGATGCATTCTACAATCCATGCTTAAAAGTCAAAGCAGGATGCTCTTGAGGCTTATATTCCTATAATGTACAGCAAAACCTAAGGTCTAGATCAGCTTTAAAGTTCAACTTTCCACCAAATGTCAGTAAGCAAAGCACAATATCTGAAATTGGAAAGAGATTGCATATGAGACTAACACTTATAATACAAGACATAAATTAAGGTCCATTGAATTTCGTAGGGGTAATAAATGAAATGTGAATAATTCCTGCTTCATATGTGACGGTAGGAATTTGATTCACTCAAATGTATTTGTCACAGTTAGACACAAATATAAGCATCTGCTTTGGATTGTAGGTGATTTATTAGCTCAGATATCGGGAGTCAGGCATCAACACTTGCTTCATTAATTTCACAGGTGAGGTTTGAAATTTTTGTTAAACTACTACATCTACAACTCCTACCTTCTTAAGCATTTGAAATTTACATCCATCTGAAAAAAAGCTCATACAAATAACTAAAGTTTTTTTTTATTAATTTTATTGAGTTTATTGGTACATTTTAGGGATACAGTACAGTTACATTCATTGTTGGGATCATGTACCTCTACATGACAAGTCTTGATTCTCATTTTTTCCCCTTACCTCTGCCCTCCCTTCACCCCCTCCTCCCCTCCCCATCTACAAACACTTTATTTTCATCTTTTCATTCTCTCACATTTTTTTCTTTTCCCTTTTTGTTCTTCCCCTACCCTATTTTTAAAGTTTATATACATGCATAAAAGCACATTACAATTTAATGGTATCAATGAAATATTTCCATACAAAGAAAATTCATTAACTAAGATTTATTTCCTATTTCTCAATCAAGGTAATTTCAAATACTTTTTTAATGCTTTCTTGACAACTTATAAATATTTTCTCCTTGTGTGTATTTTCCATGCTAATTATTACTTATTAGCATATATCGCTTTTTGTAAATGCTTAATAAAATTTAAGGTGGAAAAGTTGAACTTTTAAGTAATATGTCATTAAATATAGGTTGTTATACAAAACATTAGAAATATGCTGTTATGAAAACAATATAAATGGATATAAACAACTATAATTTTGTTGCTAATCTAATAATATTCAAAATGGCTTTCTAGAAGTGGTGATTTACAGTATTACTTCAGAATTATAGATGCACTAATTTCTGGCCTTGAATTATTTTGTTATTTTCAAATTCTGTGGGATTTCAGCACTTATTTTAAATTCTTTTCTTGTGATGTTCCTGTTTTACAATATCAACTTTAAATGCTGTCAGCTGAAAAAGACAGAAGTCCTACCACCTATAAGGATACAAATTGCATCATTGTTGAAACACCTCAAACAAGACTTATTCATCTTTTGGAGAAATACAAATTTATTCTAACTGTATTTTACTTTTACAAATTAACCATTACAGTATATGTAATATGTAAAAATTGCATTACTTCAAATAATTTGTGAAAGAAAAATTTATAATCTTTTTTGGTTCAGAAGGCAAAGAAAATTTAACTTAAGATTATTTGAATATAGTTTACTAGTGGGAACTGAATTCAACCAATTTTAAAATAAGTGAGGTAAAAGTTAAATTTATTAAGCCATGTTTGCACATTATAAATTATTTTAATGCATTTCTGTAGTTAATCAGGTGAAGCATAATTTTAAAATATTCACTATTGGTTATATTTATCTTGCTTTGACTTATTAATACACGTTTGCAATATATGATGATCACATTCACTATGGTGGATTAGTATACATGTATAAAACATTTCCCTTCCCATATTTCCCCCCTCCTTACATGCCCTTTTATTTTGTGCATCATCAGATTTATTGATTTGTCTTATACAACCTTATAAGTTAATTATTATATGTACAAATAGAACGCCAGACTAATAGGCCAAACAAAACATAAAATAGATTAAATTTTTGTACTAAATCAAAGTACACTTTTAAATACATTGTTGAGTTTTTCTATTAGACTAAGAAAACACAGATTTGAGCTTGTATGTCTGAGTTATTTCACTTAAAATTATGGTCTCAAGATGAATTTATGTTGTTAAAAGTGACTCGATTTTATACCTCTATGGCAAAGTAATATTCCATTGTGTATAAATACTATATTTTTATCTATTCATGTGTTGATGGACAAATAGGCTGTTAACAAGATTTAATTATTATCAATTGCTCTCCTATAAACATGAATATATGTATCACTGTGGTATGATGCCTTTAACTCTTTGGGCATGATACCTAGAGAGGGAAACACTGCATCAAATGGAATTTCTACTGGAATTTCCATATTGATTTGCATAGTGGCTGTATCAGTTTTACGGTCTTACCAGTAATGGAAAAGGATTCCTTTTTCCCTGAAACCCTGCCAGCATTTGTTATTGGTTGATTTCTTAATGGCAGCCGTTCTTTCTGAGGTGAGATGGTAACTCAGTATTGTTTTAATTTGCATTTCTGGAATGATGTTGAACATTTTTACTCTATTGGTGGTTTCCTTTGCTGTGCAGCTTTTTGTTTTGATGAAGTCCCATTTGTTGATCCTTGGAATTCCTTGTGCAACTGAGGTTCTGTTCAGAAAGTCTTTGCCTACATTTATGTCTTCAAGAGTTTTACCTATTTTAATTTCCAGTAGATTGAGTGTTTCTGTTCTAATGTTCAGATCTTTGATCCATTTTGATTTTAGTTTAGTGCATGGTGAGAAATTCTGGTCTAGGTTCACCCATCAGCATGTGGATGGCCAGTTTTCCCAGCACTGATTATTAAAAAGACTATCTTGCCCCCAAGGAAAGAGATTTGGCCTCTTTGTCAGAAATGGTTTAGCTGACTGTGCCAGAGTTGTTTCTGTATCTTCTACTTTGTTCCATTTATACACAAATCTGTTGTCTGTCTGTCTGTTTGTTTGTTTTTATTTTTTTGGCCAATGCCATGATGTTTTTGTCAGTGGATCTGTGTAGTATAGCATGAAGTCCAGATTTCTGCTGCCCCTTTCCTTGCACTTGTTGCCCAGAGTTGCTTATGGTATTCTTGATCTCTTCTGACTCCATATGAATCCTATAATTACTTTCTTAAGTTCGGTAAATAATGATATTGGTATTTTGATTGGAATTGCATTAAATCTATGTAACAGTTTTGTAAGCATGGCCATGTTACTATATTGGTTCTGCCTATCCAGGAATAGGGAGTATCTTTTCATTTTCTGTTACCTTCTTTAATCTCCCTTTTCAGAATATTATCATTTGCATTGTAGAGGTCTTCTATTCCCTTAGTTACATTATTTTTATTTTAATTATTATTATTATTATTTTGTACCAGGGATTGAACTCAGGTCCTTGTGCTTGCATGGCAGGCCAGCAAACTGCTGAGCTAAATCCCTGGCCCAACAATTTAAATTTTCTTGATATTGTGAAGGGTATTATTTCCCTAATTTCTCTTTTAGTTTGTTAATTGGTGTATAAAAACATTTGATTTTTGAGTAACTCTTTAAAAAAAATTCTGTATTCTTTTTTTTGATACCTTACCAAAAGAGTGCCTTTCCACTATTTTTATTGTCTTATTGAATGTCAATTTATTGACTTACCTATTTAAAACTTAATAGCTCCTAGCATGTCACACCTGTACATTAAGCTAGTACCTATAATAAAATTTCATTTTTTAAAATATCTTTGCATAGTATTAAATCTGGGGCTCATTTGTAAATGATATTTTCATTTTCTAAATGAAAAAAGTAAAGTACTGATGAAAAAAGTAAAACAAAATTAATCAGGTATTGATACCACCAAAATGGGTAATTTGTGGGGCCAGGTATTTAGCTCAGTGGCACCATGCCTACCTCACAAGCACAAGGTCCCAAGTTCAATACCCAGTATCATATAAAAAAAAAAAAAAAAAAAAAGGTGGTTAATTGTGTAGAATGGCTCCTTTTACTTTTTAGCCATTTTTGTATATATATGTGAAAAATTCCATTAAAAAAGCTAACAAAAGAAATAAAATGTAGGATTTTGTTTCTAGGTGAAAAAACAAAATCACTGGGCTGTGGTTTTAGCTCAGTTGTGCTAACGCCTGCCTCACAAACACAAAGGCCTGAGTTTGATCCCCATAAAAAAAAAAAAAAAAAAAAAAAAAGAAGAAAGAAAGAAACAAAATCACTGTTTAGGATAGTTGTTCCAAATTTGACAGTGTTTCAGACAACCTTGAGATTTTTTAAACACAGATTGCTGATCCTCACCTTTAAAGACTATCATTTACTTGATGTGTGTGTGTGTGTGTGTGTGTGTGTGTGTGTGTGTGTAGTGTGCTATTTGCCATGAAACTTGGAATTTTTGTGTACAAAATTGGATTCTAGTTAGTGTGGTTGTGAGATTAGTGCCCTTATGGGGTTTTCTTTTCAGGAATTTTTTTTTTGGTAATATTTGCTATTTTCTGTTATTAATGTATAATTCTTTGGAAAACATACCTGTCACTGTTTATTATTTGAAAGTATGGAAGAAGTTAGATTTTTATATTGATCAAATATCAACTGTAGGGACTGATAATCCTCCAAAGCATAAACATTTAATCTACAACTTAAATGAAAAAGAAAATAATTTCAGATTTAATACAAATATTTTATAACTGAAGAAACTGTAGGAAAAAGAGATTTTCAAAATTGTGTAATTTGGCAGTTGAATTTAAATTTTTTAAATATAATTTAATGATGATTTGTTTGATACAAAATAAAATGTGATATCAAAATTTTCATAAACATTAGCAAACACTTGAGGACAAGGAAATGTAATGATACTGATTATTTCAAATTATTCAAAATGTGAAAAGTATGTCTACTTCTTATTTCATAAATTTGAACCAAAAGTACTGTGGTAACTATGACCCTAGAGTAGACAAAATTATGACATTCTTCTACCCAAACTTAAAAAAAAAGAGGAAATATCCATTCTCTTTCCATGAAAATTTAAATATTTCATGACAAAAGTAAAAATAATTATCAAAATGAATTCCGAAAAAGAGAATTTATATTATAGATAAAAGTCAGGATTTACAAGGAATGGGCAGGTTTTCAGAAAATATGAGTACTTGTGTATGCTTTTTGAAATTATTATTTCCACTGTACAAAATAATGGAGTATATTGTGATAATTTAAAATGAATACAGCATGCAGTCAAAAAAAACAGAAGAGTTAAAATATTCTTCTTACTTTAAAAATTTTCATTTGCTTAATACATAATATTTGAACAAACACATTATGCCTAAAATATTTACACATGTATGTAGAGTGAGCTGACAAAAGCAGAGTTTTGTTAACCTCATTATTATTAGTAGTTTGCACTTGAAACTCTGAGACCCTTTTAGTTATTAATTAGCTGTGTACCAACTGATGCATTTTAGTATATGGAACATGTTTTGAGGGGTAACACACACCTTTGTACAATTTGGGTAGAAAATTGTTTCATATTTTATTATGTATGAGGAAGGATACACTTGAGGGTCTTGTAAAATTATTTTCATATTAACATCAATGTAATCTTTAAGTAGTGCACCTTTTATTAAAGTCTATGTATTATTAAAATATTATAGGTTTATTCTTCTTGTGGGTGTGTGGCTGGTGCTAGAAATGAAATCTCAGGTCTTTTGTATGCTAAGTACATGGTACACAGAGTCACACCCCTGGCCCTAATCTCACTTTCTGTGTACAATTAAATTGTTGTTAATTTCACACTTTTTTTTTTTTTTTTTTTTTTTGTATCAGGGATTGAACTCGGGTCCTTGTGCTTTCAAGGCAGGCGCCAAACCACTGAGCTAAATCTCCAGCCCCAATTTCAAGCTATTTTTAGAGTATTTTTTCTATGCTAAAATAGTATTCTTTATTGAGATTATAGTGATCAATAACTATGATCTTTCATCTTTAAGATTTTTCTAGAATAAGAGACACATGTTAATAAGCAATTTCTGCTGTGTAAAAAAGCCTTACCAGTTTATTAAATGATCTTATATTGCCCTTGTTTTAAATCTGTTGTTTAATGTTATTACAAAAATCATAAAATAAATGAAGTAGAGAACAGTTATGTATCATATTTAGCCCAAATAAATAGCTTTTCAAAGATAAAGTCAATTTCAAATTAGTAAGAGACATTAGCTATTTTATTTTTAAGAAATTTAACCGCACTTTATTATAACTTTATGAATTAAAACAGTTCAAAAATAGTCAATTGTATTTCTTTAATATGTTTTTTTCCTCTGTCTATACTTATTTTGTCTTCATAATTCACTTTGAAATAATGAAGATATCAATCATTGTAATTATGAAGGCATCCAATTATTCAAACAGGAAAACATAATCAAGAGTCTAAAGTGTTTATTAAAATGTTAATTTTAAATAATTATCTAAAGGAATAATCAGAAAAATATTAGCTAGAGACCTTATTCATAATGAATAAGAATATTGTGTTGTGATCCTGTGTCCACTGACTATGTATTATTTTTCTAAATTATAAAGATTTTATCATTTTCTCAAAAATATAAATAGAATGGTCAACATATTTAGAAAAAAACTAATATTTACTAATTCTGTTAGTCACTGTTATATATTAATATGCCATACACATTGGTAGTTTATTCTCATAAAGTTTTTTTCTGCATAGACATTTGAGTTATAGTAGTCTTTATAAGTATTTTACCTAAATATTACCAATAATTACATAAGTTTATCAACATAACTTACCTATAAAATTTGGTAATATAGCAACTGAAATTAGAAAAAATAGAATGCAAGCACTAAAATCCAAATATTTCCAATTATAAATTTACATAAATTATTAAACACTGGAGAAATTCATTTGTTCAATATGGGTCTTAAATTATTTTTTCTGCATGTTTGTACTTGTACATGTTTTACAACAGATTTTTATGTACTTATATCCTAAAAATATAAGACAGGACAATACAGAAAAATGTTCATCATTGCTTCTTGGCCTTTTGGCTAAGATCAAGTATAAAATGTTCATGATTGTATCTCGATGTTTTCACTGAAGAATGGTAGATTTTAAAGACATGCACATGTACAAAAAGCCAGAAAATACTACTTTTTATCAATTTCCCCCCAACCTCATCATTATTGGTTAAATATTATTCTGTATTTGTTTAATCAGTAGCGATGATAGACAATTATGGAAGTAAATACTACCTTTCATGCAAATTTTTCATTTGCTTTACATTTATGATTACATTTGTCATTTTCCTGTTGCTGGGAAAAAATATAAGTTAAGGGAGAAGAAACTTATTTCAGCTCATAGTTTTCCTAGGATGTAATCTATTGGCTTTGAGAAATGACATCAAAAAAGCATGGCAGAGGAATATTGCTCAAAGTATGCAGCTAGGAAGCAGACAGAAAAAGAAAAAAAGGAACCAGGAACAAGAATATATACTTCCTGGTATACTCACCCCTTCCAACTTGGCCTCACATCTGAAGACTATATTTTTGTGGGATGTTTTAGATCTAATCAATAGCATTATGCTACTAGGTCTACATGAGGCTCATGTTCATCTTATTGTAAAAAGTGCAGTCATTCCATCTTTAAGAATTACCAAAAAGTTCTAACAGTTTCAGCTTTGCTGAAATGTCCAAGTCCAAAAAAAGACTCAAGGCAAATGCTTAGCTGTGAACTCCTGTAAAAATCTAACAAAAAGTCAAATACTTCTGGCACAGAATGGTATAGAGTAAACATTCTCATCCTAAAAAGGAGAAGTAAGAGAATAGGAAGGAATGGAAACAAAAGAAGACCAAAAATCTGTAGGACAAACAGTATGTCTTGTACATCTATGTCTAGCAGCAGAAGCAGAAGGTTTGAATATTATATTCATGACCTTGTCATTTGCAGCCTACATGGCTTCTCTCTTGGGCTGGCTTCATTCATCTCCTCCATCTTTCCAGGCAATATCTCCATCATTGCTGTCAATCCAAATTATTGAGTCTCCACTAAACATTGGGCTCTAAAATATCATACTGCCTTCTCTGAAGCACACTACCTAGTCTCTAAGTCCCTTTTTTGAAATACAGAATAATTCATCAATGAATTAATAATTCTTTCATGCCATCTGCTTCGAAAACCACCACCAGATGTCTCATGCCAATGTTTGTAACTAGTGGGAGCATTAAGTAGGCCCACTGAATGCCAGAATGGCTAAGTAAGGTGAAATAAATCTCAGGAAACCAATTCTCTAGAACTTTCTTGAGTGACAGAAACTTTTTCTCAAATAAAATTTTCACTTTTGTATCTTGGAACCTAAAAAAGGCAGTATCTTGTAGATTCCTGTGATGTGTTTAAGCCATCCTTCCTATTGTCTTGATGCAAAACATTAGTATTCTTTTTAATGCTACATTTTAAGCATTTATTTATTCCTTAGATTTAAAGCCACTTTGTTTCTAGCTGCCAGCAAAGTTTTTTTCAAGTTATTCATGTCTGCTTTTTTATCCTATTTCTCATTATACCTCTAGCTGAAAACAGGTACTAGTACCACTGACAAAGTCTAAAAGTTGAATTTCTTCAAAATTTCCTCCACCAAATTAGTCCACAGCCTTTACTTTTGGTCTAATGAAAAGTCTGAGAATATGAAAAAAGTAAAATAAACACAATTTTTCTGCCATAATGTGACACACCTGGCCTTTAGTTCAATTGCCAATAGAGTCCTTTTGTTCTAACTAAAATCTACTCACTTTGGTCTTGTTGTCCACATTCTATTCAGCATTTAGTTGCTCTGAACTCAAATTATAATCACCCATCAAGCTCATCTATAATAATATTCCATAGTTTTTTAAGCTTGTATCTCTAATTCTTTCCATATCTTTCCAGGAACCAGTTTCAAAGGCTTGGGAACCATATACTCTAGTACAATCAAAACAAAGGTTCAACATTTAGCACATTTTTGTTTCTGTATTAGTCATTTTCTTGTCATGGACATAAAACTCCTAGCATCCACAATTTAAAGAAAAATAGGTTCATTTTGGCTCAAGTTTTCACAAGTTGTAATCCATGGTTCTCACTAAGGCACAAATGACCTTATAGAAAGATATGTCGGAAAAACTTTGCTCAACTCACATCAGACAGGAAAGAGAGATAAAGGAAAACACACACAAACACACACACACACACACACACACACACACACACACACACACACCGAGGGTCAGAAGGGTGGAGCTTATCATGGAATACATCCTTCCAGTGACTCCCTTCTTCCCAAAACAGGCTGCACTTTGAAACAGGAGACTTTGGAAAAATACATTGAATTTAAAACCTAGCAATGATCTTGACTAAATATGCTGTTATCTTTTGGTCTATTTTAGTGCTTCCTGCCTCTCCTCAAAACTTCATTTATGTACTTAGCATTCAGGGATCAGAAAATTATCCTTTAATCTTACCACATATTCAATTCTTTCTTTACTTTTATTCTTTAACTGGAAGGGGTCTGTTGCTAGGAAGATTGAATTAACAAATTCCTATTATTATAATTGGTTCCTGATATTAAAAGCTCTTATGTTGGAATCATTCATTTATTGCCTCCATTTTCCATACAGGCATTTTTAAATCATCTCTTGAAACTCAATATTCACTGCAATATCATAACATCATTTCACAACATTCAGAATAATATTTTATAAAAGAGTCTGAAGAGTATTGGTTTTACTTAATCCCTAAAAAATCTTGTTAGCTGAAGTTGCTTTTTCTGGGCTAGATCTCTTCTGCTTCTGTATGAATTTTGGGACAGTTTTATTTTTCTAGTTGTGTGAGGAATGATATTGGTATGTTTATTGAAATTGTATAAAATCTGTTTACTAGTTTTGGGAATGTGGGTATTTTAATAATATTCAGCCTGTCTCTATCCTCTTTGGTAACCTTTTTCAGAGTTCTATAGTTTTCATTGTAGATGTCTTTCACCTCGTTGATTCAGTTAATTCAAAAGTTTTTAACTTTGCTCAGTGTTTTTGGAAGTGGTATTGTTTTAATCATTTTTTTCTAAGTGAGTTCATTCTTGGTGTTCAGAGATGCCATTAAATTTTGTGTTCTAATTTTGTATCCTTTGAATCTACTGAGTTTAGTTAATCATAGGTCTCTTATGGTGAAATTTTAAGGGATTTTTGATGTAAAGGATCATGTCATCTGAAAACAATCGTAATTTGAATATATTCATGTATATCTTTATATATAGATATATGGAGATATGTGTTAAATTTATTATTCTTGCCTGATTGTAATTTGGCTAATATTTCCAATTTTTTATTGAACAAAACAGTAGACTTCCTTCTCTTGTTCATGATTTTAGAGGGAAAGGTTTCTGCTTCTCCCCATTTGATATGATGCTGGCCATTAATTTGTCATGAATGGCTTTTATCAGTTTAAGATAAGGTTCTTCCATAACCATTTCTCAGGAATTTTATCATGAATAGATGTTGGATTTTGTCCAAAGTTTTTCCATATCTATTGAGATGATTCTGTGTGTTCCTGTGATGTATTAATTATATTGATTTTCATATATTAAATCATAATCCTGGAACCCCTGGAAGAAAGCACATTTAATCATGACGTATGATCCTTTTGACGATTTCTTACATTTTTATTTCTCAATATCTTATTGAAAATTTTCCATCAATTGTTATTAAAGAGACTGACCTGTAGTTTTCTTTTCAAGTTGGTTTTTCATTATTGGGTTTGGAATCAGAGTGATGGTGTTTGCCAGAAATATGTTAAAGGTACTTCTTCTATTTCAATTTTATTAGAGTTTAAAGAGTCTTGGTGATACAAAATCCCTTGAGGATCTTTAAGAATTCAGTGGTGACTCAATCAGGTCATGGGATTTTCTTAGTTGGTAGGTGTTATAATTGCTACCTCGTTTTCATTGGTTATTACTAGATTATTCAAATTTTTGTATTTCTTGGTTCAGATTTGTAAAGTCATGTGTGTCTAGGAATTATCCATTTTTTAATATTCTTCAATTTGTCAGAATAAAATTTTCACAGTATTAACTAACAAGCTTCTATATTTCAGTGGTGTCTATTATGGTTTTACCTTTTTTCATTTCTAATTTGTTCTATTTTTCTAATGTGAGAACTGTTAGCAATAAATTTCCCTCTTTGGCCTGCTTTTATTGTGCCTGATAGGTTCTTGTATGTTGTCATTCGGTTCCTAGAATTCTTCATTTCTTCCTTGATTTCTTTTGTGACCCATTATATATTCAGGAGTGTGTTAGTTTCCAAGTGTTTTGTTTACAAATTTTCTCTGGTTTTCTTTGTGATTGATTTCAAGTTTCATTACACATCAATCTAAAAGTACACGTGGAGTGATTTTGATTATTTTGTATTTATTCAAGAAGGCTTGCGGTTTAATTTTAAGAAAGTTCTATATGCTTCTAAGAATAATTTGTTTTCTATTATAGTAGCATAGGACACTGAATATATCTATTAAGTCTATTTGTTTGAAGTTATAGATTGGCCCAGATACTTATTTGTTGACTATTTTCTTAGTCATCTCTTTGTAAAAGTGAAATATTTAGGTCACCTGTTATCATTATGTTGCAGTTTAATTGATTGTGTATGTTCAATAATTTTTGTTTTATGAGTTTTGTTCTCTCAGTATTAGGTGCTTCCATATTTACAATCATTGTCTCTTTACGTTTATTTGTTCCCTTAACTAATATTTATTAACCTTTGTCTTTTGTGATCCATTTTAGTTTGAAATTTACTTTGAGAGCAAATTTGATATTACAACTTACTGTTCGGTTCTTGGTATATGGAATATTGTTTTCTATTTTTTTTCAATTTTATGATTTTGGGGGGCATTAGGTGAGTTTCTTGATTGCAACAGACAAATTCTGATTTTTTTTATTCAGGCTGCAAATTAATGTCTTGGAAGAATTGAAGCCTTTTACATTAACAGTTTGAACTGAAAGGTATTGATTGATCTCATTGTGCTCATTTTTTGTAGTTGTCTCCTTTATTTTTCCTATTCTTAATTACTTGCCTTGCTAGATATATTCATTCCATCCAATTTTTCGGCTTTCTTGATGTCTTTTCTCTGTCTAGGATATTCTTGAATATTCTCTGGAGTTGTTTTGATACTTACATATCTCTTAAAATGTTGTCTTGTGATGTTTTTATTTCTTCCCTAAATTTGAAGTACACATTTGCACATATATCAGTTTGTGTTGAATATTGTTTTATTTTAGGGTTAGAAAACCTTTCCTCCAAGCTCTTATGGCCTATAAAGGTTATGTTGAGAAGTCTGCTGTAATCCTAATGGGTTTACTTTATATGTGTGGTTTTGCTTTTTTCTGACAGCTTTTATGATTCTGTCTTTTTGTTGGACATCTAGGATTTTGATTTCCATGTGTCATGGAGAATCTCTTTTTCATTGTGGTTAAATGTAACTCTATAACCCTCCTTTATCTGTATGTTGAGATCTTCATACTTGGAAACTTTTCTATTACCATTTCTGTAGATAGATTTTTACTCCATATTTGTTGTCTTTTAATTTTCCTCTACCTCTAGGTGTACTTAGAATCATCTTAGCATGGCTTGATAGTTTGGCATGAATTTTTCTTGTTCTATTGCTTTTAAGGCTTCTTGGAGTAATTTGTTGTGATTTTCTATTTAGTCTTCCATCTCTGAAACCCCACTTTATGTTTACGGCCATAGCCCCCTGAACGTGCCCGATCTCATCTGAAACCCCAATTTGACATTGGTCATTTCTGCAATTCATTAATTTTGTTCAATTTTTGTCATCTGAACTTGTTTTGTACCTTTCCCTGGGTTCCATATCATTGATAAATTAACTTTTTCAACTATTTTGTTCAGTTTTCCTAATTTTTAAATTTTTTCTCCTATATGCCCATTGGTTATTTTGTATGTTAGTTCAACCATCTTTTGTTCATGTCCTCTTTGGACTCAGTTAGTTTTTTCAATTCCGCTTTAATCATTTCATATAATGTCTGCTGTATTATCTTTGCTTTGCTTTCCTCCTTCAGTGGCCCTTGGATCTACTTTTGGAGAATTGGCAGTTTTCGGAGACACTCTTCCTTTGGTATCGAGGGTTCAGGTCAATGGACTGAAAGTTTGTTGATAATATGAGGATCTCTTTAGTTAGGTTATTTTTCCAGTAATGTACTCATGACTTTATTTGTCCAGAGATATTGTTCACCCCTTCAAGTTTCTCACTTAAGTGCCTTGGACCCTCTCACTCTGTTGTGAGGAGAAAAATTAGAAGAGCTGAATATTAAAGACTCTTCCTAAAACCGAGGTCTCCATCACCATCTGCTTATGGCCTATGACTCTTGCGTCCCTTGCTGCTGGGCAAACCCTTCAGTTTTCTCTAACTTATCCCTTTAGATATCTTGCACTTAGTATGTTGTCAGAAGTAATCTACCTTCATCTTGCTTTATGCTCCAGTTCCAAATTATGACTGTCTCAAGCTCTACCTCTTTAAACTTACAGAGTCTGGTGTAGTTCCTGGGCTTGGTTTAGGTACTCTTCCCCCTGGGATAATAGTGGTCATTGTTTAAAATTTCTAACTCAATTTTTTTTCCAGTCTTTTTGGCAATGACAGGGAAAAACTCACTCTGGATCATTTATTCAGTTTCCTTACTTTCCCTTTGTATTCAGTAATATGATCTCTGAGCCCATGCTGGTAGGCTTGGCAATAACCCACCTTTCAGGGTGAGTGGTGGAAAAAATGCTGCCAGAATGCAATTGTCCCCATTGTTTGGACAAATGATGAGGGAAAGATGCCAGAATACAAAGAGCCTGTCCCAGAAATCTGACCTCTGCGGAGCCAGCTCTATCCCTCAGGCATTTCCCCCCAAACACCGTGTTCTCCTCAACAGCATGTTGAGGTAGAAGAGGCACATCTAGGATTTAAGGTCCCAGATGTTTGATTTAACCTAGACGGATCATTTTCAGACCGATGTTGCTATTTCTGGTTATGATTGCTTCTCCTGCTTCTCAATACTTCTATGTTTGATGACTCATTTCTAATTATTTCTTATGTGCCACCTCCCCTTCTTATACAGGTTGGACCTTTTGGGTTGTTTTCTGCATCCTCTATTCTATTCAGCTGTCAACCTGTCCATATTTGTACCTTCTCGTGTTGTTTGTGTTACTGTAGCTTTGTAGTGAAACTTTAATCCATGCTTTGTAATACCTCCTGTTTGCTCTTTGTGCTTAACATTGCTTTGGGTATTCTGGATGCTGGGAATTGTTAAGAGGTAAGATGAATAAAAGTAATAAAATTCTGCATTGTAATTTTTAAATATATGGAACATGCTTATTTTGTGTTCCTAAAAAATTGTAATGAAGAAGTATCTTTGGGTTGGATCAAGTTGATTCACACTCTTTCTGACACTAACAATGCCTCTGTGGGTGAACATATTCATACTTTTTGTTGTTGTTGTTTTCCTGTGAATTCACAAAACTTTTGGAGGTATATACAATCAGATGATCTGAGTTTGAGTTGGCTAATATGAATGCTTGGTCATATTTACAAAACTGGGTTATATTAAAAAACAATAGTATATTTTTATTATGTGAATTATCTACAATTTCACAAAAATATAAATGAGTAATTAAATTTCATGAAAGAGTAACAAATAATTAAAATGAGATATATATCCTGTGGAATTATACATTTACTAAGTATATTGCCTATTATATTTAGAAAAAAGTAGTGCAGCTAGTTGTCAGTATTCATTTAATTTTAATGAACAATTATTTTAGGGTGAAGCAAATCTGTTTTTAAAACTGAAAATAAAATATACAAACTGTTTTTGGAGGTATTTCTAAACGGATCTTGTTTATCATCCTACTGTAACAGAAATTCATAAGATGATCAACAGAAATGCTTCATCTAAAATTTGAATTTTTTAATGATCAAGAATTAAGGAAAGAAGGGAAAATAAAAAATATGAGAAAAGGCAAAAATGGAAATAAAGCCTTTGTAAATAGGGATGGGTGGAGGGGGTGAAAGGAGGACAGGGGTATGGGGAAAAATAAGCACCATGATATATTATATAAAGGTACAAGACCCCAATGATGAATATAATTGTATTTTATACCTAAAATGTACCAATAAATTTAATGCGGGAATGACAATAGTTTGCAAAAATATAGAGCACTACTGCAAAGAGAATTCTGTGAATAAAACAATGCTGCTGTTTCCAAAGACTATTGCTATATCAGAGTAATGTGAAAATAATAATCAAAGTGAGATATCTTGGGGAAAACTTTAGAGACAGGTTAGGATGGCAATCAACAAATTATCTCCAGACAAATTCTGAAACTACAAGAGCAACAATGAGTATTGTTGAGGTAAAATGGAAACAGATTAAAACCACAAACATATTCAAATGTACTGAGACAACCTCAGTGGGAGCAAAAGCTTCAGAAACTGGGATATTGATAACATTTCAATGAAAACAAGGCTGAAGTCTCAAATGTCAGACATTGTGGAATTTTAAAGACATAGAAATAATTTTTCTCTGAAATTCACTAACCTGCGGACCAGAAATAAACATTAATATATTATTTCATGTCCTTATTGTGGTTAATTTAAAATTGACAAAGATTTGTTAAATTTTATGCCAACATTAGAATTAGCTCTATTATATACATGGCTGAAGTAGTTACAAAGTGGTTGGATTAGCTTTGTAGGCATTAGTAATTAGAGAAATATCAGGTTATTCTTTTAGTAATTCAATATATAAGTAGTAATAGTAGGATTCCAGATTCCTTTTAATAATCTAAATAATAAATACTGACAATCACATTTTGAATTGGTGTATTTATTTACAATACTTTTTAGGGGAACAACATTAGCTTTACAAGGAAAGAAAGATTAAATGATCTCCTACAAAGTTTATGTAATGTTGTATGAACATTTGTCTTCTTTAAGGTAAAATAAATATATTTCCAAGAAACATCTGCTTAGATTGATAATTTCTATTTTAAAAAGAAATCACTTTTTTATGAAATTCCTAATAACACGTAATTTTTAGTAAAGAATAATTTGCTGATGTAAAATGGTACCCTCTTCTCCTGAGGAGGTATCTATTTCATATAACAAGGGTAGAAGAATGATTTAATTAGAATTATTTATTTTTTTAATCAAGGTTCCTCTTGGGACCTGAAGTTAAAAATATAATAAAGCTAACGCCCCAGAAACATTTCTGAATTAATTTCCCGAGTGAACTAATTACCTAGTTGCAGACATCTCACCTAATTAAATCCAAAGGAAGGATTTTTCTAACATATCACTTTTGGAAAATAAAGTGTTTCTTGCTTTATTGAGCTTCATTTCAGAAAGTTGAAATCAATGAACACAGTGGAAATGACACTGAAGTAGAAATGAAGTAGCTGAACTCTGATTGCATCTTGCTGTTTACATCCTGACCATAGTGCCTGTTACATATTTGTGCAGAGATCTTCAAGGAGAATGAGCCAGTCCTGAACCTCTAAATGGCACAGACATATATAGTTGCTTCAAAGTAATTGTTAGCATTTAATGACATATTAATGCATTTTATTTTATGAAATACTCAAATTAAAATATTAAATCAATCAAAGCACAGTATTGTCACTGCAGAAATTGTTTCCCTTGTAAAATGTTTTCCTAGCAACTTCACTTCATAGCCTTGCTAATACTCTCTGAAAAGAAATAATTATTTCTATGAATAAAATTATTTAAGAAAAGAGAAAATAAAATAGGATTCTAAAACATATAAAGTTATTTAAACTGAGTAAAAATTAGTACATGTATCAAAAATTCATATATAT